>NC_053392.1:442153836-442343836 GCF_905171765.1 Bufo bufo | reverse complement strand
TAGAAAAAGGTCTAAAATGTAAGACAGCTAGGAAGCGGTCTTACATTTAGAACTGCCGGAGGATCCACCGAAGTTATGTAGACGCCGGCGCCTCTACATAACTTCTGAGAAATCACCACCAGCTTAGGGTGGGTTCACACTAGCATTAGGGATTCCGTTATGGCTTTCCATTATAACATGGTTATAACGGAAAATAACGGAATCCATAAGATGGAAGGACGGATCCGTTGTTCTGCCCATAGACTTGTATTATGGCGGAATGTAAAACGGAAGCCTTTAAAAGGCATTCAGTTTGCTTTCCGTCCTAATTGAAGTCTATAGGAAAGCATAATGGATCCGTCAGGGTCCCGTTATGCAAGATGGAAAACAAAGTCCTGTCAACAGGACTTTGTTTTCAGTCTTGCATAACAGGACCCAGAAGGATCCGTTTTGATTCCCATAGACTTCTATTAGAATTAGAATGGAAAGCAAACGGAATGCCTTTTGAAGGCTTCCATTTTGCATTCCGTCATAATAAAAGTCTATGGCCAGAAGAACGGATCCGTCCTTCCGTCTTATGGATTCTGTTATTTTCCGTTATAACCATGTTATAATGGAAAGCCATAACGGAATCCTTAACGCTAGTGTGAACCCACCCTTAGGGGTTTATTAAGACTGGCGTCTAAAGCGCTGGTCTTAATAAATGTGCCCCATATTTTTATTCTGACTAGCTGCTAATAAGGACATAGAAAGGCAGTAGAACCCACAAAGTCTTATGTAAGAGATATTGTGTAGGCTCTATCCATGCTGCCAAATACAGCTCTGACCCATGGAGGCACAGTCTCCACAAGACCTCTGAAGGTGTCCTATGGTCTCTCTCACCAAAACATAAGTTGGGAGGTAGAGCCTTTATGGCTCAGACTTGTTCTTCCAGCAAATCCCACAGGTGCTCAACTGGATGGAGAGCTGGGAAATGTAAAGGCCACGTCAAATCCATTAACTGTTTGTCATTTCCTCACACCATTCCTGGCTGGCTGACATATAGAAAACAGGGGCTCAAACTATACATTTTGCATGTAAGTGTGGGCGGAGTGACCCCAAAGGTTCAGCTGGGAAAGAAAATAATAATAGGTATTTTAAAGGTTAATTTCCAAGAGTTTTACATGTTATACATCATTTGGTGTTATATTCATGAAACGTTTTGAACATCAAACATTGTCACTGTTACAAACAAAAGCCAGTAGTTACAAGATACTGTGCATGCTATAAAAATCTGATAATATACATTTTAAGAGCCAAATTCCTTCCTAGTATGTTACAAGGCACACCTCATCTTACCCAAAAGGGCTTAAGAAGAAATATGTTAGGGTCTTAAGTATTTCTGACAAGCCCTTTTCTTAGAACTTTAAGTAAGCATGCCGAAACATGTCCAACAGACACGTTTCCCTCACAAGCACTGCTGTCATTGGTAGTCCAGCACAAAGGAAGACGTCTGTCAGCCTATAGGACCATGTAAGTGACAGCTTCTATAAAGGAAGACGTCTGTCAGCCTATAGGACCATGTAAGTGACAGCTTCTATAAAGGAAGACGTCTGTTAGCCTATAAGACCATGTAAGTGACATCTTCTATAAAGGAAGCAGTCTGTCAGCCTATAGGACCATGTAAGTGACAGCTTCTATAAAGGAAGACGTCTGTCAGCCTATAGGACCATGTAAGTGACAGCTTCTATAAAGGAAGACGTCTGTCAGCCTATAGGACCATGTAAGTGACATCTTCTATAAAGGAAGACGTCTGTCAGCCTATAGGACCATGTAAGTGACATCTTCTATAAAGGAAGCAGTCTGTCAGTCTATAGGACCATGTAAGTGACATCTTCTATAAAGGAAGCAGTCTGTCAGTCTATAGGACCATGTAAGTGACAGCTTCTATAAAGGAAGACGTCTGTCAGTCTATAGGACCATGTAAGTGGCATCTTCTATAAAGGAAGACGTCTGTCAGCCTATAGGACCATGTAAGTGGCATCTTCTATAAAGGAAGACGTCTGTCAGCCTATAGGACCATGTAAGTGACATCTTCTATAAAGGAAGACGTCTGTCAGTCTATAGCACCATGTAAGTGACATCTTCTATAAAAGGAAGACGTCTGTCAGCCTATAGGACCATGTAAGTGGCATCTTCTATAAAAGGAAGCAGTCTGTCAGCCTATAGGACCATGTAAGTGGCATCTTCTATAAAGGAAGCAGTCTGTCAGTCTATAGCACCATGTAAGTGACATCTTCTATAAAAGGAAGACGTCTGTCAGCCTATAGGACCATGTAAGTGACATCTTCTATAAAGGAAGATTTCTGTCAGCCTATAGGACCATGTAAGTGGCATCTTCTATAAAGGAAGACGTCTGTCAGCCTATAGGACCATGTAAGTGACAGCTTCTATAAAGGAAGACGTCTGTCAGTCTATAGGGCCATGTAAGTGACATCTTCTATAAAGGAAGATGTCTGTCAGTCGTTAGGACCATGTAAGTGGCATCTTCTATAAAGGAAGCAGTCTGTCAGCCTATAGGACCATGTAAGTGACATCTTCTATAAAGGAAGATTTCTGTCAGCCTATAGGACCATGTAAGTGACATCTTCTATAAAAGGAAGACGTCTGTCAGCCTATAGGACCATGTAAGTGACATCTTCTATAAAGGAAGCAGTCTGTCAGCCTATAGGACCATGTAAGTGACATCTTCTATAAAGGAAGACGTCTGTCAGCCTATAGGACCATGTAAGTGACATCTTCTATAAAAGGAAGATTTCTGTCAGCCTATAGGACCATGTAAGTGACATCTTCTATAAAGGAAGCAGTCTGTCAGTCTATAGGACCATGTAAGTGACATCTTCTATAAAGGAAGCAGTCTGTCAGCCTATAGGACCATGTAAGTGACATCTTCTATAAAAGGAAGATTTCTGTCAGTCTATAGGACCATGTAAGTGGCATCTTCTATAAAGGAAGACGTCTGTCAGTCTATAGGACCATGTATGTGACATCTTCTATAAAGGAAGATTTCTGTCAGCCTATAGGACCATGTAAGTGACATCTTCTATAAAAGGAAGACGTCTGTCAGCCTATAGGATCATGTAAGTGACATCTTCTATAAAGGAAGACGTCTGTCAGCCTATAGGATCATGTATGTGACATCTTCTATAAAGGAAGATTTCTGTCAGCCTATAGGACCATGTAAGTGACATCTTCTATAAAGGAAGATGAACAATTTTTATTTTTTAGTGAATGGGTATCCATACAATCACCCCTTTAACTTTATGATCCTGTGTGACCAACGTAAGCAGAATCTTTCCAAAGCATAGGAACACCCAAAGTTTCAGTGTCCCTAAGCATCCCATACTCCTTGACTGGGCATCCTTTTCTTAAAAGAACAATATGAAACTGACACTGTGTGTGATGCCTAGTAGAGGGTCAGTACATATTCCTATATAGTGATCTTGGACCGCAGAAAAATCAAATTTCTGGAGTGAAGACTAGTCTCTTTAAAGGGAGCCTGTCACCGGGATTTTGTGTATAGAGCTGAGGACATGGGTTGCTAGATGGCCGCTAGCACATCCGCAATACCCAGTCCCCATAGCTCTGTGTGCTTTTATTGTGTAAAAAAAAAAAAAAAAGATTTTAATACATATGCAAATTAACCTGAGATGAGTCCTGTACGTGAGATGAGTCAGGGACAGGACTCATCTGAGGTTAATTTGCATATGTATCAAATCGTTTTTTTTACACAATAAAAGTACACAGAGCTATGGGGACTGGGTATTGCGGATGTGCTAGTGGCCATCTAGCAACCCATGTCCTCAGCTCTATACACAAAATCCCGGTGACAGGTTCCCTTTAAACTTTGACTTTGCCAGCCTTTTCTCTTTGTGTTCATGCGTTCCAGAAGTCAGCACACATTGACCCCCACAATGCACCGCTGTATGACCCTGTGAACACTGAACTGTCTTGTTGCACAAGGTCTTATCTTATGAAATGCATGTGAGAACATTTGGTTCTACACGGCCAATAGTACAATATTGGAACTCATTCCACTGGAAAATAATTAATAAATACAAGATGAAAAATTTAATAGGAGCCTAAAATAAATGTTTAGACTAGGATTTTGCTCATTCTTTCTTTATGTGGAAAATTCAATATAAATAAACGTTAATTTTCTCATTTCACACATAACTCCATCTATTATCTGGATTGAGTCATTTTTATAAATATCTTCGGTCAGGAGAAACCCTGAGAGAAAGAAAAGTAGTCATTTGGTTTTCCGAGATGTTAATACTGATGACCTATCCTCTCATTGAAGCGAATATGGTTGAGCGTAATACCAAGCACAGCCGCTATACAATGTAAGGCACTGTACTTGGCAAGCATGGAGATGGCCGTGGCACTCACAGGAGTGCCGGTGCCTTCACAAAGTTTACTGAGGATAGGTCATCAGTATTAACATTGAGGAAAACCCTTTTCAAGGGTCCAATATACACTGAGCAGGACTGTGACTGCTAGCTCTCCCACATTTCCTTTGGGCTAGTTTTTATAAATCTCCCCAATATGGTGTAAAATGGAATATAAGTAAGGAAAATAAAATGATAACTGCAATCTACACATACTCATTTAGCTCGCAGGTGGGGTTGTGGGGACATTGTAAGGTCTTGCCATATCAAGTATGCGCTTGGTAAGTAAACCTGTGCGACTTGGACATGACCACAGGATAGGTGATAAACGTTCTATTTAAAGGGTTATTCCTACTCAGCCATCCAGGGAATCCTCCAGCATGGGGAGGCAGGAATTACATAGACTGTGCTACTCTGTTTCTGCAACTTCCATAGGAATGAATGTGAGCTACGAAAACAGCGTAACGCAGCAATTTACACTGTTTCTGTAACTTGGATGCTACAGGAACAGCATAACCCTTTGAAGGGGCTGTCCAAGATAATTAAAAATCTCAGGCACGCTCCCCAAGTGGTTAAAATAAAAATTATGTTATGCTCACCCCTATCTCCAGCGTTGTTCCTCAAACTGCAGTGGAGATGTGCCAGTATACTTTCACTGAACTGTATATGCCACCATCACAGTGACATGCAGGGGCAGGGCACATCACCGCTGAGAACAGCGATTGGCTGCAGCAGTCACGTGCTATACTGGCATGTCACCACTGCAGTTTGTTAACAAGCGGTGACACCATTGGAGATAGAGGTATATAGAACATCAGTGGGTCTTGTCCAAGATTTCTTATCATCTCGGACAACCCCTTAAGTTAAAAGTTCCATGAGACACTGTTTCTGAAGCATATCCACTAAGAGGGAAATGAGTGATTGCTAGGTGGAGTAATAAACAGCCTGTGTACTGTCATACGGTGCGGGAGATCAGCTGACACCTGGCTCTTCTTGTTCTAATACAACCCTGGTAAAACATCCCTCTCTGAACAAATCCATGAGATAACCGCGGTGCAGAAAGGAACACCTGCACCATGGACAAGTCCCGGCAGCTGCCTTCATAATGGTACAGAACATTGTTGTCTCACAATGCCCTGCTTGTTAGTAACGTGACAACCCCTCACCCACTCTGCTCACTGTTATAAAAAAAAAGGCATGAATCCAGCTGGTGTTTGGATAAAATGGTTGGGACAGCCATGGAATTTCTGCATTTAGGGGCATGCCAAGATATTTGGATATCCTGTACAACATTTATTTCTGCACTTATGTAACCTGTTGCTTAAGAGCATTACACATGAACAGACATATCCTCAACACTGGTCGGTTTACATTTCAGGCTTATTATATCACATTCCTTGCCGAATATCCATATTGCGTTGTACCAAACATAATACTTAATGGGAAAAAGGGCATCACATTTTAAGTATTAATATTTTCTATATTTCTGGGAAACTGAATTTAAAAGACTGGATCTCACTCCGATAAAACTACCATAAAAAAACTATACTAACATGAAAAATAACATATGAATTCTGTTGATAAGCAAAAGAAGGTCTAACACTGGGTTCAGACCTGAGCGTATTTGATATGCACGTTTTTGTCGCGCGTTTTTGTCGTGCGTTTTTGTCAATAGTCAACGCGCGTATTACGCGCGTTTGTGTGATTGACAGACGTGTCCTATGGCCGCAAACGCGCGACAAAACGCCCCAAAGAAGCTCAAGAACTTGTTTATGCGTCGGGCGTTTTTCAGCGCGTTCGAACGCGCTGTAAAACGCGAAAATGTGAACCAGTCCCATAGGGAAGCATTGGTTTGCATCGGTTATGCATTTTACAGCGCGTTCGAACGTGCTGTAAAACGCGCAAGTGTGAACTTAGGGTAATGGGTGGGATGATAATGTTCCTGATGCTCTAGGGCTGTAACTGAAATGGGGCATTTTTGGGAATTGCAATGGTGGAAAATACTGCCAAACACGGTGTATATAAAAGAAGACAAACACAAATAGCTTTCCTTCATACCTCCTGGTACACCGAGCTAATTTACCACCTACCACCACATGTAACAGTATTTCTTTATTCTATATGTACAGAACATTTTTTTTTTAAAACACAAATGTAAACCAAAAGAAAAGAATGCATTTGCCCCAAATAAATTTCTTTTAAACTTTGTGATAAAAAGCCAGAACTGCCGTTCTAAGGCCCCGTGCACATGGGCGTCACAGATTTTGTCCGGATGCGTTGTGGGTGCATTGCGGGAAACCCGCGCGAGTGCACACGCAATTTCAGTCAGTTTTGTCTGCAATTGTGTTGCATTGTTCAGTTTTAAAGCGTTTTAATGCATTTTGCACGCGCGTGATAAAAAATGTGAGTGTGGTACCTAGACCCGAACCCGGACTTCTTCACTGAAGTTCAGGTTTGGCTTAGGTATTCTGTAGATTTTATTATTTTCCATTATGACATGGTTATAATGAAAAATAATAGCATTCTTTAATACAGAATGTTAAGTAAAATGTCCATTGAGGGTTAAAAAATAATTAAAAAAATGAACTCCCCTCATCCACTTGATCTCGCAGCCGTTATCGTCTTCTTTCTTCTTCTTGCACGACCTGCAAAAGGACCTGCGCTGACGTCATCGCGCTCACCACGTCGTGAGCGTAGTGACGTCAGCGCAGGTCCTGCTGAATGAAGATAGGATCTTCTATCTTCATTCAGCAGGACCTGCGCTGACGTCACGACGTTCACCACGTGGAGAGCGCGATGACGTCAGCGCAGGTCCTTTTGCAGGTCCTGCAAGAAGAAGAAAGAAGACGATAACGGCTGCGAGATCAAGTGGATGAGGTGAGTAATTTTTTTATTATTTTTTAACCTTTAAGGGACATTTTACTTAGCATTCTGTATTAAAGAATGTTATTATTTTCCATTATAACCATGTTATAATGGAAAATAATAAAGTGGATGGACCTCCACATTATCTCCTTAGCAACCATCAGTGAAAATCGCATAGCATTCGCACTTTCTTGTGGATACTATGCGATTTTCACGCAGCCCCTTTCACTTCTATGGGGCCTGCGTTGCGTGAAAAAAGCTGAATATAGAGCATGCTGCGATTTTAACGCAATGCACAAGTGATGAGTCAAAAACATTGCTCATGTACACAGCCCCATTGAAATGAATGGGTCAGGATTCAGTGCGGGTGCAATGCGTTCACGTCACGCATTGCACCCGCGCCCATGTGCAAGGGGCCTAAGAAGGGAAATTTATCAGTACCAGTGCATCATACACCACATTTACCAATAGGGCAAACATTCTGCTGCTATGGAATGCCTGGCATTGTTTTGTGACACTTTTAATATAAGAGAATGAAGGCAATTGCTAATAAATGACTTGCAAACTACAACTCTAAAGGCCCCTTTATACTGTCCTAGCGTCGGCCAGACAAGCATGCGTAAGAACGTTCATTAATAGCAATAATCTGCTAGTTTAAAGGTACCCAATGAACGAGCGAAATGCATTTGTGCAGTCACCCAAATCATGCTGTCTAAACATAACTCTGCTGCTGCCAAACAACGATTCTGTATGGGGACGAGCAATGGCATTAGTGATCACTCCTCCCCGTACTATGGAGGAGATCGCTGCATATAATAGCAGCAGTCTCCTTTACTGATGAGCAGATGATTGCCAGGAAGGAACATTTTCTTCCTGACATTCGCCTGCTGTATCTAGCAGTGTGAAGGGGCCTTAAAGAGTAACTAAACTTTTATACTAACTTTTAATATATTGTCCCTAACCCCCTAAAAAACCTTTTTCTAATATACTATATTTATTAATTTTCTATTTTTACCATACTTTTTCATCCCTAAAGTGCACCATTCTCTGGTGCGCTTAAAACTCAGATCTCCGTACACTGCTGACAGCACAGCGGAGTACGGAGTACTCATTATGAATGGGCAGCGCTGTGAGTACAAGCAGGCGCACACATTGCTGCTTCTTCCCGTGCTCCCTGGACTATTACTAACTGCTGGCATAACACATGGGTGCCCTGTACTATGCCAGGATTAGCTGAGCGGAGCGGACTTCTGCCTGCCCCGCTCAGCTAAGAAAACTGCATGTCAGTATATTAGAAAAATATTTTTTAGGGGGTTAGGGACAATATAATTTAAAGTTAGTATAAAAGTTTAGTTACTCTTTGAAGGTGGCCATACACATTAGATAGAAGTTGGTTGATGGATGAACAGCAGCTGACCAAACAATCATCTGGATAATGGACATTTGGCAGACACAGCCATACACATTTTAGTCCATACTGGCCATTCTAGTTCAAGCTGGCCACTCATTCAATTAAACCAGGCGATAGACAAAAGATCCTTCTGGGATCATTCCTTCAAAGAAACATTTCTCAACCATGAACGATCTTTCTTTAAACTAAACTAAAGATCTTTTATCTGGCTATCAGATGAAAATTTCAAACATGGCCAGCTTCTTTTCAGATGATGTGGTCTGTCATCGGTGGGTTAAAACCATTGTTCGCCGTTGAATTTTACCCAGTGAATGATTGCTTAGATTGAAATCATCAATTTTTATCAACTCTAGACTAATGTGCATGACTACCTTTAAGTCAACCCACTTTCCCCAAAAGAGTCACACATGTTCGGGACAGTGACATAGAAAACGGGTGTAAATATACTGATCTGCCCTCAAGGTTTTTAATCTGTCAGCTATTCAAAAGAAACTATGACAGAGCACTTCCAAGGTCATGACTGATTAAAAGCAAAGCATGAGAGCACTCCACAAACATCTTGTGCATGGCGTGGTGGGTACTAAATAGACTGCAAACCCAATGAGAAAAGGGACCAATGTGATCTCTGTACAGCCCTGCATAATATGCTGGTTCTGGATAAACGAATTCCAATCAGCCCACAACTCTCCTCCCTGCACTGCTGGTACTAGAATATTTTAGCAAAGTAATATATGCAGAACATGCTGAATTCAGATCTGATTCAGGAAACAAAATGGGGACATTTATCAATAATGGTGCAATTTGCGCCAAAAAAATACTAACATTACAAATCAAAAGTAGTGATTTGTTTCCCCTCATATATCAGAAGGTGATTTGTTTCGCCTTCATTTTTAAAATGTGACTTATTTAAATATAAACTTGATTACCTTACTATTTGCAACATTTTAATGCCAATAGCACTAAAAGGTGACTTTTTTTTTTTTCCACAGAACTGCCCCATTTCAGCCAACCCTGCCAGACCGCACTTGCAACTTTTGAAACATATTTGCGACTTTTGAAACATATTTGCGACATTTCCACTGGTAAATTGCGACTTTTGTCTCAGACTCGGGACGCTTTTGTTAAATGTCCATTTAGTGACAAAACCCTGCAGTTTAGCTCATTTATATTAGATAAAAATAAATGCATCCATGTTTTATTACTCACCTATGACTTGTTCCCACGACAAGTTGTTTTTTCTTTCCATACATGTGACTTTTTGAGAAAATGTCACATCTTTCTCCGATAAATGCGACTTTTTGGAGTAAACACCACCACATAAACTGGCTTAATTGTTCGCAACAACTGGAGCCATTTCTGCTGATAAGTAGATGATAAATAAGGCGTAATATGCGCCAATTTGATAGCCCCGCCCACGCTGACATTTCTAACTCATTTATGGCGTGATGCATTCTTTATGGTAAAAATTCTTGCGAAAACAGTTAATAAATTTGGTGCAAATCAAAACACCATTCCTTTTGGCACCATTATTCTGGTGCAACATGCTTAGTAAATGTCCCCCAATGGGTCAGTCAATGCGGTCCTACACAACTACTACTTCTGCTTTATTAAATCCATATCTAGAATTACTGAGCAAAAATAGCACAACAGAGAATGAACGTAAATGAATGGATTTCTCAGTAAAGATCTGACATCATTTGTAAAAGAGATAAGATCATGCGTCCCTAGAGCCTCCAATATGAACTTTGCCATTTCTCTGGTATCAGCAAGATCTCATCCCTCATCCTTGTCTGCGTTCTTTCCAAGATGAGATTCATCCCAGCATCGCAGTTCATTACCAATCTTTACTTTAGTAACACAATGCTGTGTAACATGGCCTCTCCCATCATTCTGGCAGACAAATTATTGTATAACATATTTATTAAAACCAAATTCCAGTCCTCTGGTCCTTTCCGTAAATATTCAAGCTCTATCGATTCCTCTGACAGATATATCCTCCGAGAGAATGTCAGTAACAATATACCTGAATATATCATTAAAGGAGTGTTCCCATCTCATTAACACATGGCTAGAGATGAGCAAATTTTAAGAAATTTGTTTTGGATCTGTTTCTATCAATTCAGCCGTCAGATTTCACTGGGCCCAAAAAAATTTGTACCCCTATTGCCCTGAAAGTGGTGCATGACACTCTGGGGTCTCCTTTGACTGTATCCAACCCCTTTCAAGCATCTTAATGCCAAGAAAGTATTAGTAATGTCAAAGAGACAGTGACATATATAGCTATAGGTATACTGATGGCAGCCGGTGGTAACAAACAACCTGTTTAAAAACACATTATACTGTTTTCTATGCCATTTAAAAACTGTCCAAAATGATCATTTTGTAGTGGTAAATGCCTGCCGGTGCTTATTCACACAATGGTATTGGGAGATATTGGGACAAGGCAGGAGATGTGTGCCTGTGTAGGGGTAGTAGAAGCAGCAGGACCACAGTATGGAACATGACAGACAAGGCAGGAGATGTGTGCCTGTGTAGGGGTAGTAGAAGCAGCAGGACCACAGTATGGAACATGACAGACAAGGCAGGAGATGTGTGCCTGTGTAGGGGTAGTAGAAGCAGCAGGACCACAGTATGGAACATGACAGACAAGGCAGGAGATGTGTGCCTGTGTAGGGGTAGTAGAAGCAGCAGGACCACAGTATGGAACATGACAGACAAGGCAGGAGATGTGCGGCTGTGTAGGGGTAGTAGCAGCAGCAGCAGGACTACAGTATGGAACATGATAGACAAGGCAGGAGATGTGTGCCTGTGTAGGAGCAGTAGCAGCAGCAGGACTACACTATGGAACATGATAGACAAGGCAGGAGATGTGCGGCTGTGTAGGAGTAGTAGCAGCAGCAGGACTACAATATGGAACATGATAGACAAGGCAGGAGATGTGCGGCTGTGTAGGAGTAGTAGCAGCAGCAGGACTACAATATGGAACATGATAGACAAGTCAGGAGATGTGTGCCTGTGTAGGAGCAGTAGCAGCAGCAGGACCACAGTATGGAACATGACAGACAAGGCAGGAGATGTGCGGCTGTGTAGGAGTAGTAGTAGCAGCAGCAGCAGGACTACACTATGGAACATGATAGACAAGGCAGGAGATGTGTGGCTGTGTAGGGGTAGTAGCAGCAGCAGGACTACACTATGGAACATGATAGACAAGGCAGGAGATGTGTGCCTGTGTAGGAGCAGTAGCAGCAGCAGGACTACAATATGGAACATGATAGACAAGGCAGGAGATGTGTGCCTGTGTAGGAGCAGTAGCAGCAGCAGGACCACAGTATGGAACATGACAGACAAGGCAGGAGATGTGCGGCTGTGTAGGGGTAGTAGCAGCAGCAGGACTACACTATGGAACATGATAGACAAGGCAGGAGATGTGTGCCTGTGTAGGGGGTAGTAGCAGCAGCAGGACCACAGTATGGAACATGACAGACAAGGCAGGAGATGTGCGGCTGTGTAGGGGTAGTAGTAGCAGCAGCAGCAGGACTACACTATGGAACATGATAGACAAGGCAGGAGATGTGTGGCTGTGTAGGGGTAGTAGCAGCAGCAGGACTACACTATGGAACATGATAGACAAGGCAGGAGATGTGTGCCTGTGTAGGAGCAGTAGCAGCAGCAGGACTACAATATGGAACATGATAGACAAGGCAGGAGATGTGTGCCTGTGTAGGAGCAGTAGCAGCAGCAGGACCACAGTATGGAACATGACAGACAAGGCAGGAGATGTGCGGCTGTGTAGGGGTAGTAGCAGCAGCAGCAGCAGGACTACACTATGGAACATGATAGACAAGGCAGGAGATGTGTGCCTGTGTAGGGGTAGTAGCAGCAGGACTACACTATGGAACATGATAGACAAGGCAGGAGATGTGTGCCTGTGTAGGGGTAGTAGCAGCAGCAGCACCACAGTATGGAACATGATAGACAAGGCAGGAGATGTGTGGCTGTGTAGGGGTAGTAGCAGCAGCAGCACCACAGTATGGAACATGATAGACAAGGCAGGAGATGTGTGGCTGTGTAGGGGTAGTAGCAGCAGCAGCAGCATGACTACAGTATGGAACATGATAGACAAGGCAGGAGATGTGTGCCTGTGTAGGGATAGTAGCAGCAGCAGCAGCAGGACTACACTATGGAACATGATAGACAAGGCAGGAGAAGTGTGCCTGTGTAGGGGTAGTAGCAGCAGCAGGACCACAGTATGGAACATGACAGACAAGGCAGGAGATGTGCAGCTGTGTAGGGGTAGTAGCAGCAGCAGCAGGACCAAAGTATGGAACATGATAGTCATTGCAGGAGACATGTGGCTGTGTGCAGGTAGTAGCAGCAGCACCACAGTATGGAACATGATAGCCGCACATCTCCTGCCTTGTCTATCATGTTCCATACTGTGGTGCTACTGCTGCTACTACCTGCACACAGCCACATGTCTCCTGCAATGTCTATCATGTTCCATACTGTGTTCCTGCTGCTGCTGCTACTATCCCTACACAGCCGCACATCTCCTGCCTGGTCTATCATGTTCCATACTGTGTTCCTGCTGCTGCTGCTGCTACTACCCCTACACAGCCGCACATCTCCTGCCTTGTCTGTCATGTTCCATACTGTGGTGCTGCTGCGGCTACTACCTGCACACAGACAAGGCAGGAGATGTGCGGCTCTGTGCAGGTAGTAGCAGCAGCAGCACCACAGTATGGAACATGATAGACAAGGCAGGAGATGTGCGCCTGTGTAGGGATAGTAGCAGCAGCAGCAGGAACACAGTATGGAACATGATAGACCAGGCAGGAGATGTGCGGCTGTGTAGGGATAGTAGCAGCAGCAGCAGGAACACAGTATGGAACATGATAGACAAGGCAGGAGATGTGTGCCTGTGTAGGAGCAGTAGCAGCAGCAGCACCACAGTATGGAACATGATAGACAAGGCAGGAGATGTGCGGCTGTGTAGGGGTAGTAGCAGCAGCAGCAGCAGGACTACACTATGGAACATGATAGACAAGGCAGGAGATGTGTGCCTGTGTAGGAGCAGTAGCAGCAGCAGCAGGACTACAGTATGGAACATGATAGACAAGGCAGGAGATGTGCGGCTGTGTAGGGGTAGTAGCAGCAGCAGCAGGACTACAGTATGGAACATGATAGACAAGGCAGGAGATGTGTGGCTGTGTAGGAGCAGTAGCAGCAGCAGGACTACACTATGGCACATGATAGACAAGGCAGGAGATGTGCGGCTGTGTAGGAGTAGTAGCAGCAGCAGGACTACAATATGGAACATGATAGACAAGGCAGGAGATGTGCGGCTGTGTAGGAGTAGTAGCAGCAGCAGGACTACAATATGGAACATGATAGACAAGGCAGGAGATGTGTGCCTGTGTAGGAGCAGTAGCAGCAGCAGGACCACAGTATGGAACATGACAGACAAGGCAGGAGATGTGCGGCTGTGTAGGGGTAGTAGTAGCAGCAGCAGCAGGACTACACTATGGAACATGATAGACAAGGCAGGAGATGTGTGGCTGTGTAGGAGTAGTAGCAGCAGCAGCAGGACTACAGTATGGAACATGATAGACAAGGCAGGAGATGTGCGGCTGTGTAGGGGTAGTAGCAACAGCAACAGCAGGAGGACAGTATGGAACACGATAGACAAGGCAGGACATGTGCAGCTGTGTAGTGGCAGTAGTAGTTTCAACATATTGTTTCCTGCCCATACATTTCATTATGGATGAATGATGGCACAGCAGGGGAGAAGCAGGAGAAGCAGAAGCTGATGACCATCACCAGAACAGCTATACAATTCAATCATCATGTTCTTAAGCTCCCTCAACATGTTTCTCCATATAACCGGTGTTATCAGGAGCCTAAAGGGGTTGTCTCACTTCAGCAAATGGCATTTATCATGTAGACAAAGTTAAGACAAGAAAAAAACTATGGCCTCTATGGTGGCCAGGACCGTGGGGAGCACGCATAGGCTGTCACCGTATTGCAGTCGCCAGAAATGAGCAGTGTATAATGCGATGGAAAAAATGAATCCAACCAGCAAAGGAGGCAATATGGACAATCACAATACATTAGTAAAATCGTTTCTATAATACACTGTACTGCTTATGCCAGACAGCCGTTAGAGCGGGAGCTTGACTGTCATATGAGAGCCGAGCTCCTTCTCCCTGTTGCACTAGAGACCTGTGCAGAACTTAGACTTGACCATTGTAAATAGGCGACAGCCTAAGGCCCCTTTCACACGGGCGAGTATATTTGAACGCATTGCACCCCCACTGAATCCTGACCCATTCATTTCTACGGGGCTGTGCACACGAGCAGTGATTTTCACGCATCACTTGCATGCTCCTCTTTGTGCGTTTTTCACGTAACGCAGGCCCCATAGAAATGAATGGGGTTGCGTGATAATCTCAAGCATCCGCAAGCAAGTGCGGATGCGGTGCGATTTTCGCGCACGGTCGCTAGGTGATGATCGGGATGGGGACCCGATCATTATTATTTCCCCTTATAACATGGTTATAAGGGAAAATAATAGCATTCTGAAAACAGAATGCATAGTACAATAGGGCTGGAGGGGTTAAAAAATAAATAAATTTTTTTTTAACTCACCTTAATCCACTTGTTCGTGCAGCCGGCATCTCTTCTGTCTTCACCTGTGAGCAATAGGACCTTTGATGACGTCACTGCGTTCATCACATGGTCCACCACATGATTCATCACCATGGTGATGGATCATGTGATGAGCGTAGTGACATCATCAAAGGTCCTATTGCTCACAGATGAAGACAGAAGAGATGCCGGCTGCGTGAACAAGTGGATCAAGGTGAGTTAAATTATTTTTTAATTTTTTTTAACCCCTCCAGCCCTATTGTACTATGCATTCTGTATTCAGAATGCTATTATTTTCCCTTATAACCATGTTATAAGGGGAAATAATACAATCTACACTACAACTAACCCAAACCTGAACTTCTGTGAAGAAGTTCGGGTCTGGGTACCACAGTCGTTTTTTTATCACGCACGTGAAAAACACATTGCACCCGCGCAATAAAAACTGAACATCGGAACACAAATCGCAGTCAAAACTGACTGCAATTGCGTTCCTACTCGCGCGGGTTTGCCGCAATGCACCGGGACGCATCCGGACACGTTCGTCTGCAAGGGGCCTAACACTAAGGCCTGTTAGTGACTAATGTAAAAAGGCGCATGGGTAGTCACTAATGGGTTAAGATCTACCAGACATCCTATCCCTTCAATTTACAAGCCCAGAAAGCCCATGCCCATCCTGACTGGGATGTTATATAGTGCCTAGGTCATATCCAATTATATAATATGCTTGGCTGTGGCTGACTGCAAGGCATTATAGGCAAGCCCACTAGGACTTCATCTTCTCTATATTCTGATATGTAGAATGGTAGATGTCATTCAGTGAACCCCAAAGTGTCTCATTCACTAGAAGCCAAATTTTTGGGGAAATTCACAACAAATTCAATTCATATAGAATTGATTTGCATATTTTCTCATGTTTAGTGATGGCATATCACTAGGATATGAATGGTGAGAGTCCAACCTCAGGGCCCCACATTGATCCTGAGAGTAAAAAGAGTAAAATACAGATTCAGGGCTGTGGCATAGATTTTTGTGGCAATGTCTGGAAGGGAATGAAAACGATAAAGGAAAGATTATACTTCTTGTTCTAGTTGGATCCACTTCTTGCTTTGGCTCAAATTACATAAAAACTGCCAAAAAACCTACGTGTGAACCCACCCTTAGGGCTCGTTCACACGACCATTGGTATCCCGTTCCCGTATTGTGGACCGCATTTGCGGTTCCGCAATACAAGGGCACCTTTCCGTTGTCATTCCGCATGACGGATGCGGACCCATTAATTTCAATGGGTCCGCACATCCGGAGATGCGGAACGGAAGCACAGAACGGAACACTACGGAGTGAATTCTGGGGTTCCGTTCTGTGCCTCCGCACTGCAAAATGATAGAACACGCTCTCTCTTTTTGCGGAACGGAGGGATCGCGGACCCATTCAAGTAAATAGGTCTGCGATCCGAATGCGCCTGCCCCACGGAAGGTGTCTGTGCATTGCGGACCGTAATTTGCGGTTCACATGACGGGTAACGGGACACCAACGGTCGTGTGAACGAGCCCTTACCCTGCACAAGGGCACTTGGCCACCTGCTGTGCAGAGGAACCGCAACACAACTAAGATGAAGTGAATGGGTCGACTGTCGTCTGCACAACCGGGTGGTTGCTATGCAAGAGACAAATTCTTTAGAGATATGTCACATTAGGTCAGGGCATTTTTTTTAGCTTGTGAACAATGCCATAAAAGTTTGGTGTTTTACAAGCTTTTTATAGTGGCATTTTTAGTCGTTGTTTAGAGCAGTTCCATAGACTTATCTATAGAAAAAAAAAAGTGCATGTGATTGGCACTGCAATAAGCCACCGAAAAGAGCGCCATGAGGCTAATTACATTTCGAGGCGGAAAGCAAACACAGAAGTTGTTTAAACAGTTGTTCTATTAGGCACCTTTCATCCACAAGGCTGCGACCTGATTTCCTACCACTTTACAAGAACTGCCGTTTACTAGTCTCATAAAGATATAAATAGTATAAATTGTTCATACAGACATACCTTGCTACAGACTATGCACTGTATGCAGCATCAGGGTATTACTCACAATCAGACAAATGATGGAAACCATATCACTCGCCCACATAAAGATCTGGCACAGCTGCTGTGGCAGTTTTAGGAGACCTTTGTTTTAACCAAAGCCAGAAGTGGATCCAGCAGGAAGAAGTGTAATAGTGATTGTACACTATGCAGATTGTGCGCGTTTTTTCAGCGTAATTCAGTATCAGCAAAGTTAATTGAGATTTGACCAATCTCATGTACACGTTTTTTTGAGTCGGTGTGGATATTGATCTGCCAACATGTGAATTGTTTGTGTGATTCCGCACCTTCTTTAGAGTGGTTTTCCCCACAGACTTCAATCAGAAAATGACCTATTGTGTAAATCACACCCTGGCCACTAGGCCTTAATTATGTTAAGACTTCCTGTCTTTTGAGAGCAGCACAGGAGGGGACCGCATTGCCTTGTATCGGCATGCTCTGTGACATGTGTAGAGGTCAGGACGAAGCTGTGATACCACATACTGAGAATGGTGGATCCGCTGTTATCTATACAGAGGTGTTACTTGTCATTGTAATTCTGCCTGTGGTGATAATTAGGGATGAGCGAATCGACTTTGGATGAAACATCCAAAATCGATTCACATAAAACTTTGTTTTAATACTGTACGGAGTGAGCTGAACCCGTACCTTGGAACTGAACCCGAGTTCGGGAAATGTTTTTTTTACAGTCTAAATCAATTTCTGAAGTTATTACGCTTCATCAGAGCCAATACATTCTAATACTGTACGGAGCGCTCGTATTCTGCGAATCGACTTCAGATGTTTCCTTAGTGATAATGACTGCTGAAGAGTTACCTGAAGAGAAAATCACGACCTATTATTAGGCCTAGTGACCATTGTGAAAGCTGCAGGAATATATACATTTTTTAAATATAAATAGTGACATGGAAAAAAACACCAAGAAAAATATGTTTAACATAAAAACTTGATTTAAACAATATAATACACTTTAAGACTAAACACCACTGGCGCTGTACACCCTAATTTAGCATCTTAATTATGCCTGCAATACCACAACCGTACCGCTACTGCTGCCTAACATAACATAACAATTCTATATATCCGGTCCTACATGACACACTATCCCGCTATTCATGTACCGTTCAATAGAGATACTGGTGCATCCATACAGCCCATTACAAAGGTCCAGTTTACCTTCCTACACTCTGCTGTGGTTCCGGTGCACGTGTCTGTCCTCTCCTTAGTGTAGTAAGGTAAACTGGACCTTTGTAATGGGCTGTATGGATGCACCAGTATCTCTATAGAACGGTACATGAATAGCGGGATAGTGCGACACTCGGCACCTGATATATAGAATTGTTATCGGATTTAAACAATATGTCATTTTCTGATGACACATTACCTTTAACATAAACAGAAAATCTGCACCAAAAAAATGCATAAAAATGCATGGAAACCGCAATAAATAGTCCAGATTTATGTGCAGTTTTATCATATTTTTATTTCATGTGGATTTTCTGCATACAAATCTGTACCGTGTGAGGTAGCCTTAGTTTTTCTTTTATATTTCTAATTACCTTCCAACTCACTTCTGGCTTTGGCTGAAAAAACTGCATCAAAAAATGCCATAAAAGTTGTGTGTGACATCACCTTTTAGGCATTTTTTTCTGTTGCATTTTTTGTACCGTTTTATTAGTCAGAAAACACTAGCTCTAGATATTACATTGAAGTTAATGGGAAATATTACACGTAGCACAGAAAGGGGGTGTGTGGCAGGAAATGGAAAGGAGAGGAGCCTTAGGTGCAACGCGGTGCAATGGCACCACCGTTCTTCTTACTCCCAGGGCAAATTAGCATAAAATAAAAAGGCTGATTTCTACACAATGGGGCCACATATTGAATTATCACCCTGACCATTACAAAGTACTGACAAGCGTGCATATCCCACATAAGTTGGATTCATAATCATGTATCTGGTGACGGATTTCCTTTAAGAAGATTTCCGCATCCCTATTTCCGTTCTATGGCACCTGCAAAAAAATAGAACCTGTCCTATTCTTGTCACATTTACAGACAAAGATAGGACAGTTCTATAGATGGCAGGACGTTCTGTTCCACAAAATTGTGGATTCGTAATTTGTGGGCCACAAAGAAATCTCGAGCCCTGTGCATGAGCCCTAAATAGTATGTTCAGCCTCCTGAACAGCATACACCGTAAGTGGTTTTACAGTACCACCTGACTGTGCTGTAATACTGATACACAGACTAAACATTGGGGGCTGAGTACACCGATACGCTACAAGGTAGGAAGAAAGCCTATGGATTGTTTGCTGTTCTGATACAGGGATGCCCACATAGGGAGATGGTCTATACCAGTGATGGGGAACCTTTTAGAGACCGAGTGCCCTACAACCCGCCTATTTATCGCAAAGTGCCAACACGTCAATTTAACCTGAATACCAATACAGTATATCTTCCTCCATGTACTTTATCATTTAGCTATAATATCCTGCGTGTCCATAGCGCACCCTGCACCGATGAATGGCAGAAAAGGTCTAAGGCATATTGGTCCACCTTAGACTTTTTCCAGGGTGTGGGTGTCCACAGAGAGGGGAGGGCTCTGAGTGCCCCCTCTGGCACCTGTGCCGTAGGTTCTCCACCACTGGTCTATACTGAAACAGATATACACCAGAGCTGTAGACCTACTGTAGCAGCACAGGACGCCCCAGATTTCTTGGCTGCAGGACACAACTGGTCAAAAGAATATTTCTAAATGACTGGATGAATGAAGGAAGGATCTGTCATAAAACAGAGCATCAGGTTTAAAGACATTGTGCAGCTGGGATTTCTCCAGAAGTGCCTCTGAAATGTCCACTTACCTTGGAGAATATTAAGCAATAACACAGTATAATGACAATGTCTAAGATCAAGCAAAACCACCGCCCCTCACATAGCACCGTGCAAATCCCTTCTAACCAACAGGAAAAGAGTGTGTGACCCGCTAATCTGCTGTAAATCTCTGAACTGATACATTCTCACAAATTTCCAGCAGAATAGTTCCAGGATTGTTCACACATAGTAGTGTAACTACAGGGCAGGGCTGGAAATAAGCCATTACTGATATGCCATCTGTTGCACAGTCCTGGGGTATTCTACAAAAGTTACAAAAAGAAAGGAAACACATCAATGACACAAGCAACCGGCACAGATAAAACAACAAAAACCATTTATTTACATACAGACTAATGCACGTATGGAGAGACGGTCTAAAAGTGCTGCAAAGGAAGAGCGGCAGAGATGGCCATAGCTGCCTAGATTTACCAAAGGACCTGTGTGGGGACGTTCCTGACACAGTGCTTTTGAGAAATGTACCTCATAGATTATGGGTCACATTTATTAAGACCGCCATTTTACACGCCGGTCTTAATAACCCTTATGCTGGCGGTGGATCCGCTGGAGTTCTATAGAGGCGCCAACTTCTTCATAACTTCGGTGGATCCACCGCTGCTACTAAATGTAAGACAGCTTCCTTGTCATCTTACATTTAGACCATTTTCTACACCTAAGGCCTCATGCACACGACCGTGTGCATGAGGCCTTAGATGCGGACCCATTTACTTCAATGGGGCCGCAAAAGATGCGGACAGCATCCGTTGCTCCGTTCCGAGGCAAAAAATATAGCATGTCCTATTCTTGTCCGTTTTGCGGACAAGAATAGGCATGTCTACAATGGGCCGCCTGTTCCGTTCTGCAAATTGCGTAAGGCACACGGGCGGCTTCCGTTTATTGCGGAACCGCGGACCTCAAAAAAAGGCACAATCGTGTGCATGAGGCCTTAGGCTTAGGGACTCAATACCGGAAAAAAAACGCTTCAGTTTTGTCCCCATTCATTGTCAACGGGGACAAAACTGAACTGAACAGAACGGAATACACCATAATGCATTCTGTTCCATTTAGTTGCGTTCCCATACCGGAGAGCAAACCGCAACATGTTGTAGTTTGCTTTCTGTCCTGGGTTGTAGAGCAAGTTGCCACAATCTGACACAATAGAAAACGGATCCATTCCCCATTGACTTTCAATGCAGTTCATGACGGATCCGTCTTGGGTATGTTAAAGATAATACAACCGGATCAGTTCATACCGCATGCAGATGGTTGTATTATCAGTAACGGATCCAGTAAAAAGACTAGTGTGAAAGTATCCTAAAACAGGCGCAGAAAATGGTAAATGAGACGGCCCTGCTGGCACTGCAATCTGTGCCAGAAATACGCATAATTTAGGCATATTTCTGTTTGATAAATGACCCCCTTTATGATATACATAAATACAGGATCACAGGAGGTCTTTTCAGAGGTATTTTTTATTCATTTTTTCCTATTTTTGGAATCCTCTTGTGGCCTACTACAAAAAACACTCATAGCACACGTCTAAATTATAATCTGTAATATCCTCTCATCCACCGGCAAGGTAATTCCCAGTCACCAGCAAAGCATTTGTGAATGGCTAGGACAGATCGCATTCATTCAGGCTGCACAACCTGTGGCCACATGAGACCTGCAATGCCAATCTGAGCAGCCCCCAACCATCTACATACAAAAAAAAACATGTTCACGTGTGGCTACTCACATGTAGTTTCCATGTCAAAGAGAAGATGAGTAGCACACAGCACAGGCAAGTACCACTCGTACACTGTGTATCCATTTTTGGGACTTTGGAACAGTATATTGGGAGAATGGGGGTCCCCAGACCCATGTTTGGCCCACCAGAAAACAGTATATGAGTAAGGCCTTATTCACACAGTCAGTGTTCAGTCACTGATTTCCTTCAATGATTGTGATCAAAAACCAGGCGTGGGTCAAAAACACAGAATAGTGGCAAATTGTTCCATGATAACTTATCTTTGTGTAGCCGCCACTCCTGGTTTCAGTTCACAATTACTGATGGAAATCACTGACTAAACACTGATGTGTGAATAAGGCGTTAAAGGGAACCCGTCATCAACTTTGTGCTGCCCATACCAACGGCAGTATAAAGTAGAGACAGGCGAGTTGATTTCAGCGGTCTGTCATTAAAAGTTAAAAGTAAGTGGTTGCTAAGAACCAGCAAAAAGAGTCACGGCCACCTGAGAAGAGTCCTGGTTATTCATGGATTCATGGTCTTCCTGCCCACCTGCTGATGACTGACAGGCTTCTACCTAGTTTTCTCCCTTTCTCTCTTGGAGAGAATTTCCAATCATCAGCAGATGGGCGAGGAGAGCAGGAGATTATGGATAACCAGGACTCTTCTCAGGGAGATTGGACTCTTTTCAAGGCCTGGGCTGCAATGATTTTGATGCTTGTTCTCAGCAGATGAGTGACACACCGCTGAAATCAGCATTTCTGTCATTAATGTATGCTGCACTCAGTGAGGTTAGCACAAAGTTGATGACAGGTTTCCTTTAAGGCAGGTTTAGACAGTCGGCTGCTGTTCAGTGAAGGAGACAACGCATTTACATGCAGCGATCTCCTTCACTGTATGAGGACGAGGGATCGCTATTGTACAGAATTATTGTTTCGGGGCAGCAGATCACTGTTTAGACAGCACAATCTGCTGCCCAGAAGCCATGATCGGTGGTGCCTGGACGAATGACAGGATCCCCCAATGAGCAAGTGTTTTGCTCATTCACTGGGTGATTGCCGGCACATTGAGATGGGCAGATTATCAGAAAGAGCATTTGCAGGAATAGTCATTACTAAAAAATCTGGACGATTATTGGTTCGTCTTAATCCACCTTTACAGGTGTACAGCTATGCAAAAAAATCTCTCATGTCAGAGATAAAAGATGTGTAAGAACGACTATTAGGACAGACCCTTTTCTTCCACTTAGATTCATTTAGAAAACTGGCACAACCCGGGTCTTAACCTTGTACTTTTACAAGTTCCTGCACTTCAACTAAAGGTGCTGACCGGATGGGAGCGCCTTGACATCATATTTCATATAAAGGCCTGAAAGGTCTGAAAGTCAAAAAGGAATGGAGTAACTTTTCTTCACCTTTTCTTCTGCACGCATATATCCTCTTTCCACCTAATCCTAATTGTTGATCTCCATATTTGCTGTTGCTACACCTTGTCATGCACTACTGTGGTCATGCATGTGTATTTTCCTACTTTAGGTAAGTTCTAAGAAAATGGATAACAGCATAAGACTACTTTCACACTGGTGTTTCTGAGTCCGCTTGTGAGATCCATTTCAGGGCTCTCACAAGCGGCCCAAAACGGATCAGTTCAGCCCCAATGCATTCTGAATTCGGCTGCGTTTGGTCTCCGTTCCGCTTTTGAGGCGGACACTAAAACGCAGCTTGCAGCGTTTTGGGGTCCGCCTGACGATGCGGAGTCACACGGATCTGTCCTGACTTACAATGTAAGTCAATGGGGACGGATCCGTTTTCACTGACACAATATGGTGCACTTGAAAACAGATCCGTCCCCCATTGACTTTCAGTGTAAGTCAAAACTGATCTGTTTTGACTTAGACTTTTTTTTATGAATAATGCAAACGGATCCGTTCTGAACAGATACAAGCATTTGCATTATTGGTGCGGATCCGTCTGTGCAGATACAAGACGGATCCTCACCGAACGAAGCCTAACATGGCAGCAAATCCTGTTTATTGCTACATTATACTGCCTATACCAGGGGTGGCCAACCTTACAGACACAAAGAGACAGAAAAAAAAAAACGTATGACTGCCACACAAATATGCGTGCACACGACAGTATTACTGCAATTGAGTTTTCAAACATTTAAAAGTGTATTTAAAGGGACTCTGTCACCACTTTCTAACCCCCCCTTTTCAAAGTATTGTTATCTGCATGGCGCCCCTGTGATTATAAATGTGTTGTTAGAAGTTAAATTCGCCGTCTCCTTTTGATAAAAAGAGCTTTTATCTAACCTGTCAATCTTCTTGATAAGGTGCCCAGGGCGTTTCTTTTCGTCTCAATCTGCCGCCCGCCGCCGCCACCGTTGGTGCCCAGCTCCTCCCCTCATGCTTTCAGCGCCGCCTGAATGTAATCAAATACGCCTCCGGCTCTCTCTGTGCCCCCTCCTCCTTTTCAAAGATCCCGCGCGTGCGCACAGGGCTGTGCCTGATGCGCCCGTGCGGACATTTTGCCTGCTGCAGTGCTCGTCTGATGAGGAGGTTGAGCGAAGTGCGCGCATGCGCACTTCGCTCAATGAGGCTGATTGTAAATGTCCGCACGGGCGCATCAGGCACAGCCCTGTGCGCACGCGCGGGATCTTTGAAAAGGAGGAGGGGGCACAGAGAGAGCCGGAGGCGTATTTGATTACATTCAGGCGGCGCTGAAAGCATGAGGGGAGGAGCTGGGCACCAACGGTGGCGGCGGCGGGCGGCAGATTGAGACGAAAAGAAACGCCCTGGGCACCTTATCAAGAAGATTGACAGGTTAGATAAAAGCTCTTTTTATCAAAAGGAGACGGCGAATTTAACTTCTAACAACACATTTATAATCACAGGGGCGCCATGCAGATAACAATACTTTGAAAAGGGGGGGTTAGAAAGTGGTGACAGAGTCCCTTTAAACCACCTTTCCTACCTGTAATGTAGACAGCTTTAGTGAGACTTCTGGCAATCTTGTTTTTCACAATGTGTTTCAAGATTTCTCAGATGACCGCCCCATGCTCAGATCACCGCCCCCCACCCACATTCTGAGATCATGTGAGTGGGGGGGGGTGATTTGACATAGGGGAGATGTGAGCATGAGGTGTCTGAGTTTTGGTGTCTTATGTGAGCACTGGGAGGCTTATTTTGTGGGTCTGATGAGGATTTGGGGGTCTTATCTGAGCTCATACTACCCCCATAAGACCCCCATAATCAGTACTTTAATAAAAAAAAACTGTAGGAGGCTTATCCTACCGCTGCTCTGAGGACTGTGGCGCCCTCTCCACAGTGACCTGATGTGCACAGCGTCAGGTCAGAGCGCGGGCTTCCACGTATAAATAGGGGGGGGGGGGGGGGGGGTTGCACTGCGCCACCAATGACAATTAACCTTTAATACAGATACAGGAAGCGGGTGCCGGCAGAATCACATAGCCGACACCTGGCCTCTATGACGGCGCCGCGATCCCCGGAAGTTAACCGTTCAGGTGCGGCACCTAAGGGGTTAACTGCTGCGGATCTCAGCTACCTCTCATAGAAGTCGGGTGCGGGATATATGATTCTGCAGCCAGCACCCGCCTCCTGTATTTGAATAAATTAGTGAGCTAACTTCATTGGTGGCAGTGGCCACAGCCCCTCCCCTCCTCTTCCCCTCTGTGTTCTCATTGGTGGCAGCTGCAGCACAGGGGGAAAGGGGGACTGCTTCCTTCTCCCCTAGCTGGCCCACTCCCCTGTGAGCCGCATATGTAGAGGAGAGCGCGCTCCTCTGCAAGCTGCAAATGAAGGTGCCTATACTGTGAAGGCTTTTTATCCTTTGTGCGGACTGTGTGCAGTGCTGCATGTCACTAACTTCATCACATTGGCTTCCAGGTGACACCACCAGTGACTATGTGGCTCTCTACAAGTTCGGACGAGACTCTATAATCGGACGAGACTCTATAATTCACTCTATAATAATTATATGACAATAGCGCTCTCCATGTATCTGTCTGTTGCTACTTTTCACACAACAATAAATGAAGGGTGAATCACCACGGTTTATAAGGTGTAACATAGGCAGCAATTTCTATTGATTTTATAGAGGCTTAGACACTTCACCATTACTATACTGTTACAACATGAGATGAAGATTTTGCGGATTTGTCCATGCCAACACACCACCACCACCACCACATGTAATCTTCCCATCAGAAAGTCTTCATCGCTTTATATGAACATTCTGATTGCTAATATTGCTGTTCATGCCGTTAAATGTATAGATAATGTACGGTATGTACCTTTTTCTGCCCACTGGGTATTGAAACTAGAGTAAAATAAAATGGACTCCTGAGCCCTGGACCCGACCCCCCACCCAACCCTACAAAGCAGTCACCGTTCAGTACATAGCCTTGTATTGCCTCACATCACTTTCTGCTTTGATGGACGTGATCGTGATGTTCTTGATGTGGGCGATGCAGTGAACCTAGATATACTATATCACATGTGATTACTCCGGTGCAAAACAAATCAAAAGCCTGAAGAAATCTTCTAATGCAGTGAGAGGAAGTCCAGGGTGAGATCACAGACTAAATATTGGCTTCTCCTCACACAGAAAGACCGTGTAGGATGTCATGAGATCTTATTGGTCCAGAAAGATTTACTTTCTTGAAGAAATAAGGACATTTAGAAAAGTCAGCTTTTTATTCCCAAAGATTTTTTTGTGCTGGACTAACTCAGACTGTATAGGCCTATTTTGGTCTGATTATGTGGTATTTGGGGATTTATTATGTAATTTTAATTATGCAAATGGTTTGTGAACTATTTATAAGATTTTATGCTTTGAAATTGAATGAGTTTGGCCATTTGACAAATTATTACCTTTATAATAATGAATGAGCACTAACTGGCCGTGTCCCAGAAGAAGCCAGAGTTAGTCAAAACCCTGGGTTGGGTCAGCATCCTTTATGTGTTTTTACTGAGAGCTCAGTTTTATTATTACCTTTGTGAGTATGGTGAATAAAACACCCTGATTTTAGCTGATTCGGAAGGTCTGCACTATGTCTTTTTGATCTGGTATAGTTTGTATATGCCGTAGTTGTGAAGTTCAGAAGACAGCTATTGGATGGTAGTGCTTGATTTATGACCTTCCAGAATACCTATCCTATCTATCTCACCTGTCAATAGAGGGTGGTAAATTATATCTGATGAAACTGGATTTATCACACACCCAACTGTTGTATCCTTTTCAGTGACTTTTTTTGACTGTGGAACTTTATGGACTTGTTCCTTTTTACTCCAGTTTTGGCTCCATTAGAAGACAAATTTAGTGGTTGCCTGCGCCTTTGTTTCAGTTTCAATGTAGTTTTTTTGGAGCAATGGTCATAGAACATAAGAGCAGTATTTTCTTTATACTTTTCCTTAGACTGGTGTTACACATAGGGGTCATTTACCAGCGTTTTAGACGTTGGTCTTAATAGCTGGCAGTGGATGCGCCGAATTTATGTAGAGGTCCTGGCGTCTACATAACTTCGGCGGCTCGACTGCCTGTCTGAATGGACACTAGCTTCCTTGCTAGAGTAGATTTAGACCATTTCCTACGCCTAAAACAGGCGTAGAAAATGATACATAAGACTGGCCAGCCTAGTCAAAACCTCTTACAGAACATGGATGTCATCATAGTCTTCAAATGGACATGTTTGGTCCACATCACAGACCAAAGGAGTACATGCACGGTCCACTCCACCCCCGTCCCATCCAGTTGACAAACACGTCGTAAAACCATCTGTGTGACTGAATACTGTTGTAGAGGAAGTTATTTTATAACTAAAATAATCACAAGTCCCTTAATAAATGTGCCCCAGTATGTGTGAATAAAGTGTACTTTCTGCCTCCTGATCCAAATTCTATGACAACTGATCTTCAATGCGTACACTTGGGTTGCATTCACACGACCATATGTATTTTGCAGTCTGCAAAACGCAGATGACGTTAGTGTTGCATCCATTTTTTTCCAACCCATTGTAACAATGCCTATTCTCCTCTGCAAACAGAAACGATTAGGGACATCTTTTATCTTTTTTGCAGGGCCGCAGAAGGGACATACAGAGACAGAGAAATTAATGGGACCACATCCAATCTGTAAAAAACGTGGACCGGATGGGCAACAAAAATATGGTGGTGTGAATGGGGCCTTATTTGTATGCACTGTGATTTACCAATTATTCTAATATCTACTACCAAGCGTTGTGCCTAACTGAAAACAGTATGCTCTGCTTTTACATATCTTGAGCAGTTGTCTTTAGTGCAGGGCTCGACAAATCCCAGGCGCCAGGTCGCCATGGCGACCAGGAATTTGGTCCTGGTGCTTGGGTATTTGTCAGTCCGTTTTCAAAGATGCGCTCTCGGCGCGCACCATGGTTTCCTGAGCCGGCACACTGGGCACAGTGGAGAAGGAGAGGAGTACCTCCCTCCCCACTGTGCGCGGCTGCCGCTGACCACCAATGAGAACAGAGTAGGAGGAGGAGGGGAGGGACTGTGGCCACTGCGCCACCAATGAATGCCTGAATACCAATGTGCCGGCCATATCCCGGCCCCTATGACTGCACGCTGTGATCCGCGCGATTAACCCCTCAACTGAGGGGTTAATCGCGCGGATCACAGCGTCCTGTCAGAGGTCGGGTGCCGGGAATGTTTGTCTGCATTGGTGGCAGTGGGCAGTTCCGATCGGAGTCCCAGCAGTGTAATGCTGGGGCTCCGATCGGTTACCATGGCAACCAGGAGTCACGCTACTGAAGTCCTGGCTGCGATGGTATGTTAGTGAGCAGCATTATACTCACGTGCGCCGTGGCCGCCGGGCGCTCCTTCTTCTGTCTGTGTGGCTCAATGCGCCGCACAGACCTATGAGAAGAAGGAGCTCCCGGCAATCACGGCGCACGTGAGTATAATGCTGTTTACTAACATACCATCGCAGCCAGGACTTTAGTAGCATCCTGGCTGCCATGGTAACCGATCGGAGCCCCAGCATTACACTTCTGGGACTCCGATCGGAACTGCCCACTGCCACCAATGATGGGGGGGGGGGGGGGAGAGGAGGAGGGGGACCCTGTGGCCACTGCCACCAATGATTAATACTGGGGAGGGAGGGGGGGGTGGTTTGATAAGAGGGAGAGGCTGGAGGGGCTGATCAGAGGGGGGGGGGCTGATCAGACGCTGGAGGGGCGGATCAGAGGCTGGGGGGCACATGATAGGCTGGCTGCCATGGTCAGCTCCCTGCTGTTGTGTGCACAAAGCACAGGGCAGCAGGGAGAGTGTAAAGTCCTATTCACCCTAATAGAGCTCTATTAGGGTGAATATGACAAGGGTTCTAGCCCTTAAGGAGGCTAATAGTTATTAAATTAAAAAAAAAAAAGTTTAATCACCCCCCCCCCCCCCCCCCCCCCCAATATAGAAAACAATATATCGCGATATATATCGCATATCCATATCGCACATGCTTAAAATTATATCGCAATATAGATTTTATGACGCGGCTCCGCCTGGCTCCTAACTTTTTTAGCTGGCTCCTAGATTCCAAGGAAATTTGTCAAGCCCTGCTTTAGTGTTTCTAAAGGGTGCAATAAAAGTGTAGGCCATGACCTTGTTATTCTGAGAGTTCTTTCTCAATCACATGCCATTCTCATATGAGACTCAAGAGTGTGTTCGGGTCTACTATAAATCTTCAGTCTACATACTGGGCAGGCAAGTCATCTGTCGTGCATGTGTGTGGAAAGTGCTTTTTTCAGGTTTATTCTGTAAGGGCAGTTCCAGAGGAGAGTATCCACTGCGGGAAACACGCATGGTGCGGTGTCTAGACACTTCTCCTGTGACAGAACTGCACAGCATTATAATGATTTATAATGCTGTGTGTCTCTGCCTGGCCTCCACTGTAATGATTTCTACTCACATAAAGCCCTCAGTACAAATCATTACAGCCAATATCGGGCAGAGACATGCAGCATTATAAATCATTATTATGCCGTGCGGTCCTGTCTCAGAAGCAGAGTTCATTATGGGAAATCACGCTCCTACACGGAGGAATGTTTCACGCAGTGAATACGCTTGTCTGAGCCTAAGGGTAGAAAACACTGTAAAAACCTGCCCTGAGGCCTCTCTCAGACCAGTATGTCCGGTGTGGGAGCGTTATTTCCGTTATGGACACTGCTCCTTTCACAGGAAGGCACAGCATTATAATGTGTTTTTGGACACACCCGTCTGAGAAAGGCTTATGGGTGGCTCAGCCTCACAGGGTGACAATACGGCGTAATCAGTACCAGGAAAAACCAGAGCGCAAGGGCTTATGCACACAAACATAATTTTGGTCCGCATCCAATCTGCATTTTTTGCAGGTCAGATGTGGACCCATTCACTTCAATGGGGCTGCAAAAAAAAACTCAGACAGCACACTGTGTGCTGTCCGCATCCGTAAGTTCGTTCCTTGGCATCCGCAAAAATATAGAATGTGTCTTATTCTTGTCTGCATTAGGCACAAGGATAGGACTGCTCTATTATTGGCTGGACATTGCGTTCCGCAAAATGTGGAACGCACGCGGCCGGCAATCTGAGAACCACAAAAACAGCTATGTCGTGTGCATGAGCCCTAATAGAGTTCCAGCAAAGTGTAGGAGACAAATCTCATGTACACTTTGCTTTTGCAGAAATTGCATTATGTGTGTTTTGGTGAGGATTTCATGCAAATATAATGCACACAATCTGCACCGTGTGCAGGCAACCTACGGCCTCTATCACATGTTAGTAAACTGTTTTCTCCATGGACAACACACATATGCATTGATTAGAATGGGGGTCATTCATCAAAGACCAGCCTTTTACCAGTCTTTGATAGCCCCTGCGCTGCCGGTGAAAGCGGCTAGTTTATGACGAGGTGCAGGTTCCCTGCTTCCCCCAAGTGGCGAGGATGGCGTTTAAAAAGTCTGAAAATGGGGTCTTGAGACATTTTTTTACACCAAAAACTGGCATAGCGATGTTAGTAAATGATCCTCAATGTGTTTTTTGAGCAAGAACTGAATATCTGAACAGACTTGATAAACATGCAAAATCCATTTGTTTTGGTCAGTTCCTTGACATTAAAAGAAATAAACACTTGAAATAATCACTCCTTGTGTAATAAAGCTATATAATATATGAGACTTGCTTTTTTAATTGAATTACTGAAATAAATTAACCTTTCGATGATACTCTAATTCATTGAGGTGCACCCGTACTACACTGGAAGCTTCCAATCGATTTTCCAAAACCCCTTTCAGATTACTGCTCCTTAGGGCTCATGCACACAAAACTTATTTCTTTTCTGTGTCCGTTCCGTTTTTTTTTTGCGGCACGTATGCGGAACCATGCACTTCGATGGGGGCCACAAAAAATAAAATAAAAATTGTATTACTCCGTGTGCATTCTATGTCCGTATGGCAGTTCTCCAAAAAAACAGAACATGAGCATCGTGTGCAATGCATGCGCCCTTACTCACTGCTTTCCAACTAAGTTAAAGCAGGAATATCAAAAACGTGCACTTTCTTCACAGTTAAAATCCCTCTGAAATGAATTGCTTCTGCTGACAATAATCTCCTAAAGTGTCAATCACAAATTCACGCTATTATAAAACATTGACACGATTAGGGCTGCAACGATTAATCGACGCTATCAATAATATTCAAATCCCGTTATCGAATAATCGGCCGATTCGTTGCTATGCGGGCGGGCGCTATGCCTGCAGGTCCTTGAACTTTAAATCACCGCATCTTTATTACCTTACAATGAAGCTCCAGTAACAGGCAGAGCGGGCGGCGGCATAACGTCACTTACTCGCGTGACGCGAATGCTCCGCCCCATTTTATGAATGAAGCAGGCGCGTCACGTGAGTAAGTGACGTTACGCCGCCGCCCGCTCTGCCTGTTACTGGAGCTTCATTGTAAGGTAAAAGAAGATGCGGTGATTTAAAGTAAAAGTTACTGCCGGTTAAGGAATACTGCTGTGAGCGGCGGGGCCAGGGCTGTTATGGGGAGGGGAATCTGTGGATGGCACTGCTATGGGGGAGATCTGTGGATGACACATATAGCATAAGATGCTATGTAGTGTCATCCATAGATCCCCCCATAACAGTGCCATCCACAGATCCCTCTCCCCATAACAGTGCACAGATCCCCCTCCCCATAACAGTGCCATCCACAGATCCCCCCCATAATAGTGCCATCCACAGATCCCCCCCATAATAGTGCCATCCACAGATCCCCCCCATAATAGTGCCATCCACAGATCCCCCCCATAATAGTGCCATCCACAGATCCCCCCCATAATAGTGCCATCCACAGATCCCTCTCCCCATAACAGTGCCATCCACAGATCCCTCTCCCCATAACAGTGCCATCCACAGATCCCTCTCCCCATAACAGTGCCATCCACAGATCCCTCTCCCCATAACAGTGCCATCCACAGATCCCTCTCCCCATAACAGTGCCATCCACAGATCCCTCTCCCCATAACAGTGCCATCCACAGATCCCTCTCCCCATAACAGTGCCATCCACAGATCCCTCTCCCCATAACAGTGCCATCCACAGATCCCTCTCCCCACAACAGTGCCATCCACAGATCCCTCTCCCCATAACAGTGCCATCCACAGATCCCTCTCCCCATAACAGTGCCATCCACAGATCCCTCTCCCCATAACAGTGCCATCCACAGATCCCTCTCCCCATAACAGTGCCATCCACAGATCCCTCTCCCCATAACAGTGCCATCCACAGATCCCTCTCCCCATAACAGTGCCATCCACAGATCCCTCTCCCCATAACAGTGCCATCCACAGATCCCTCTCCCCATAACAGTGCCATCCACAGATCCCTCTCCCCATAACAGTGCCATCCACAGATCCCTCTCCCCATAACAGTGCCATCCACAGATCCCTCTCCCCATAACAGTGCCATCCACAGATCCCTCTCCCCATAACAGTGCCATCCACAGATCCCTCTCCCCATAACAGTGCCATCCACAGATCCCTCTCCCCATAACAGTGCCATCCACAGATCCCTCTCCCCATAACAGTGCCATCCACAGATCCCTCTCCCCATAACAGTGCCATCCACAGATCCCTCTCCCCATAACAGTGCCATCCACAGATCCCTCTCCCCATAACAGTGCCATCCACAGATCCCCCTCCCCATAACAGTGCCATCCACAGATCCCTCTCCCCATAACAGTGCCATCCACAGATCCCTCTCCCCATAACAGTGCCATCCACAGATCCCTCTCCCCATAACAGTGCCATCCACAGATCCCTCTCCCCATAACAGTGCCATCCACAGATCCCTCTCCCCATAACAGTGCCATCCACAGATCCCTCTCCCCATAACAGTGCCATCCACAGATCCCTCTCCCCATAACAGTGCCATCTACAGATCCCTCTCCCCATAACAGTGCCATCCACAGATCCCTCTCCCCATAACAGTGCCATCCACAGATCCCTCTCCCCATAACAGTGCCATCCACAGATCCCCCCATAATAGTGCCATCCACAGATCCCCCCCATAATAGTGCCATCCACAGATCCCCCCCATAATAGTGCCATCCACAGATTCCCAATAACAGTGCCATCCACAGATCCCCAATAACAGTGCCATCCACAGATCCCAAATAACAGTGCCATCCACAGATCCCAAATAACAGTGCCATCCACAGATCCCCAACAAAAGTGCCATTGTCACCGCCAGATCTCTGAAAAGTTCTGACAGACGTTCGCCAGTACCTCTTGCATGATGTTCTTTTGTTTTGATTTCGTTTTGTCATCTCTCCTCCCTCTCCCAGCTGTCATTTATAAGCAGTGATCGCCTTCCTTTATATCCTCTCCCATACTGCTTCACTTTGCGGTTTATACCACTTCCTGGATTGTGCTCACTGCTAGATTGCTGTAACTGCTGGTTCCTCAGATAAGTCTATTCCTTTATTTGTGTTTTCCTGTTGGCTTCATTCTAGGTGACCCTGACTCCCTCCGTATTGTGTGCAGGGAGCCGGTGGTAGTGTCCCCTCACTATTATAGGGTTTTCAGGTGTTACTCAGTCTAGGTACGGGGGCATGCAACTTTCTATCATTAAGATCTTTGCATGGGCTGAGCAGTCAGGGAGAGCTCTAGGGCTTTTTGTAGGGCTCACCCATATGTTCCTTAGTTTGGGATCAAGTCAGTTGGATCTTTATTTGTGACTTCTAGTTTACTGCAACACCATCCGTGACAGCCATCCACAGATCCCCTCCATAACAGTGCCATCCACAGAACCCCTCCATAACAGTGCCATCCACAGAACCCCTCCATAACAGTGCCATCCACAGAACCCCTCCATAACAGTGCCATCCACAGAACCCCTCCATAACAGTGCCATCCACAGAACCCCTCCATAACAGTGCCATCCACAGAACCCCTCCATAACAGTGCCATCCACAGAACCCCTCCATAACAGTGCCATCCACAGAACCCCTCCATAACAGTGCCATCCACAGAACCCCTCCATAACAGTGCCATCCACAGATCCTCCATAACAGTGCCATCCACAATTTGTTTTAATATGGCCTTTGAACATAATTTTTCAAGTAAAATCATATAAACCCCTTTTTTTGTCATTTTGGTGTTTTTTCCCGATTAATCGATGAAATTATCGACAACTAATCGATTATTCAAATAATCGTTAGCTGCAGCCCTAGATACGATTATCACAAATCTCATTTTGCCCGGGATATTTTCTCCCCTATTTTGGCAACACATGATGCTAAACTATTTCCGATATGTTTAAATAGCTGAAAGGGTACGGACCATTGAGAAATCTGAGTGTATGTGAAGTATACAGATAAATAACTTCACTACAGTGAAGAGAAAGCAGAGAACCTGTGTATGTAACCTGAATCTACTGGTGCGAGGAGGAGGAGGCTTAACATATGAGAATTACTTGTTTGAAAACTGGATGGTCAACTCCACACTTGAATGTTTTCTGCCAGTAAAAACCAGACAGTGACATGTATCCTTTTTTACCTAATCTATTTTTATTTCACGATTTTAGATTTTTTTATTCTATTTCCTGACCATAATTATGGCGGCTGCCATCTTGCCTGCACTGTTCTTAACAGCATTTAGGCTACTTTCACACTAGCGGCAAGGAACTCTGGCAGTCTGTTACAGCGGGTGAACAGCCTGTCGGATCCGCGCTGCCGCTAGTGCACGCGTGCCCCCGGACTACCGCTACGGCCCCACTGATTATAATGGGGGCGGGCCGGAGTTCCGCAATGGGCCTTAGATACAATGGACAGGAGCTGACTCATTGGGGGTCATTTACAAAGACCATCTTTTTACGCCGGTCTTTGTTTCCCCTTCACACCTCATCCTGCTGTATGCGCCCGTTTTGAAAAACGTCACCACTTCCAGAATGAAGTAGTTTTTTGTCTATTTTTAGGCTTAAAACTGGGATACATATACGTAAATATGGTGAGACCTGTGGGGAAACCCCAATCCAAGTGGCAAGGATGGCATAAAAACATCCATGTGACAAAATACTGTCGGACAGGCGTTTTCAAAAAGTCACAAACCTGGGTCTTGCAACCTTATTTACGGCAAAGAGTGGTGAGGCGAACTTCGTCCATGACCCCCATTGACTTCTTTGGGAGAGTTTTCTAGGCATGGTCTGTGACCTGTACAGAGGTCAGGAGGGAGCTGATAAGTTGATATGACCAATTATAAATGGAGGAGTTATCTGTCATTGTAATGCTGCTTTTGTTGATAAGCACATTACTGCTGTTAAGTGATCTGTACAGACCGTAAAGTGGTGCCTATCATTTAACTTAGTGGCCAGTGAAAGAACTGCAGGATTTTAAGGTTATTTTAAAGGGGTTATCCAGCTATTGATAATGAGGACCTATCCTCAGGATAGGTCATCGTTATCAGATTGGTGGGGGTTCAAGTCCCGGCAGTCCAGCCAATTAACTGTAAGATGGAGCAGCCGCGCTCACCGGAGTTCTGGTGAACACAGGCGGCTCCTGGTATCTAACAGCTAATTGGCGGAGGTACGGGTATCGGACCCCCGCCAATCTGAATTTATGACCTATCCTGAGTATAGATCGCTATTACTTAACGGATAACCCCTTTTATTTAGATATTAATATGGAAAATTAAAAATAATATCAGCAAAAATTCGTCAAAAATATGTTTAAGGGTACTTTCAGATTAGCGTTCAAGTTCTCCAGTATTGAGTTCCGTCATAGGGGCTCAATACCGGAAAAAAAGCTTCAGTTTTGTCCCAATGCATTCTGAATGGAGAGAAATCCATTCAGGAGGCATCAGGATGTCTTCAGTTCAGTCCCGTTTACGGTATTTGGCCAGAGAAAATAACGCAGCATGCTGCGGTATTTTCTCCGGACAAAATTCCAGAATACTTTCCGGATAGCCGGATCCAGCATTAATTTCCATTGACATGTATTAATGCAGGATCCTGTACCAAGTGTTCCGGAAAAACTGATCCGGTTTCCCGGTCTGCGCATGCGCAGACCTTTAAATCTGTGAAAAAGATAAATACCGGATCCGTTTTTCCGGATGACACCGGAGAGACAGATCCAGTATTGCAATGCATTTGTCAGACGGATCCGGAAACAAAAGGATATCCGTTTGCATACGGATTTCCGGATCTGCCTGCTGGATTCTTCTAACGCTAGTGTGAAAGTAGCCTTACATAAAGACGTGATTTACACAGCAGGCCATTTTCTGGTGACACATTCCCGGTAAGTTGTACTGGTATTTTTGCTGTCAGCACAATTAACACAGCAATGTAAGCTGACGATCATGTACATGTGGATTTTGTAAGCTGGGGCAGCGAGGTTAAAGAAAAGGTTACTGACACTTTTTGCAATGTAGTAAAGCTATGGAGGAGACTGCTGGCAAAGCAATGCTTGACAAATTCCAAGGGCCTTAGCGAAAATGTTATTTTTGGAACCCTGCCGTCAGGTCAAGCAGCGTACATGTTCCCCAGAGTGGCAGGCCTTTCAGTACCACCTTGAAGACTGAATTCTTAAAGTCCATCTTAACAAGGTCAATCACATGCAGAGCAGTAAGATATTTGGATATAATTATTGGGACGCTTTCACGTGTCATTTTGATGCAGATTTTACATGATTTTTGAAGCCTTAGCTAGTAATGGATTTAAAAAAATAGAAGTGAACTCTTCCTATACCCCCCTCTCTTTACTGGCCGCTTTCCCATAGCAGTCATTTTCATACTGTAGGTATAAGAGTAGAAGTCTAACAGAGAAAAGCCAGGATGGAAAGATCTGCAGCCAAGTACGGACGCAAAATACAGATGAATGAAACTTATTTTCTGAAATAACTTGAATAACTCTGCTACATGTGAATATAGTCTTCGTGCACGGAACAGACGATGGCACACAAATGTCACTAGCTCCAAGCGGGACAGTATTTCATCAGATACATGACCCACGGCCAGCTGCCATGGTGGAGAGCAGGGGTCAGTAGCCTCCAGCACTCCAGCTGTTGTGAAACTACAATTCCCAGCATGCATATTTGCTCGGGTGTTCTCAAAGCTCTCACAAAACTGAATGTAGATTGCTGGGACTTGTAGTTTAACAACAGCTGGAGTGCCAGACATTGCTGACCCCTGCTGTAAAAAGGCTTAAGGCTCGTTCATTGGGTGAAAGCATCGTTGATGTGAACACCAAAATCTATTTCAACCTATGTAAACAGAAACAAAGACACTCTATGGGGAGGAACAAACGGCAGTGATGAGCGCTGGTTCCCATTCAAAGGAGGTGAATGCGGTATGTTCTGTACCTGCAGCGCTCACCTCCTCTGACAAGCAGGCAAGTATCAGGAACAAACAGTTCATTCCCAATAATGGCTTTCCGAGTAGGGCCTCATGCACACGGCCATTGTGTGCCCGTGGCCGTTTTGCAGCCCGCATACGGCGGATCCACAATACACGGGCACCGGCCTGTGTGCACTCCGCATCACGGATGCATACCCACTTGAATGGGTCCGCAATCACGGAGTGCTTCCGTGGTGTTTCTGGCTGTGCCTCCAACAAGTTCTATATTTTTTGCGGTACGGACGGATCATGGACCCATTCAAGTTGAATGGGTCTTGATCCGTCCTGGTCGCCGCACGGACATTGCCCGTGCATTGAGGACAGCACAACGGCCGCGTGCATGAGGCCTAGGTATGTGTAACGGGACCTTAAACAAGAACCTCCCACCATGAAATGCAGCGGCAGATTGATAAATACTTTTATGGGACAAGATTCAATACAACTTGTAATTTTATACACTGTGTAAGTGTACGCTAAGTGCCTAATAGCGGAGCTACACGAGCGCCATTCAGGTTGTGTGAAGCGTATGTAGTGACTGAAAACGCTCGTTCATTGCCTGTAAAATCATTTACGCCAATGAATAATCAATCGCTTGTCGTTATTAAAATGTGGTTTTTAAAGGTCCGTCGTTGAGAACGATGCAAAAACCGGCTTGTTTAATGTAAATCATTGCGTTGCTATACCTGTGTAACGACAGTGAACCACACGCAAATTTGTACAGAATAATCTTTGCAAGAAAATGCCTGACTGTCATGTGACTGTGTGGTTAATCCAGGGCTTGACAAATTTCCTTGGAATCTAGGAGCCGTTTTTTTTTTTTTTACCTTATAAAGCCTTATTTTCAGCGACAAAAATAACACCTCTTAAATTAACATATAAATAAGTCTAGAACCAAACAACACGGGCATTGTTTATTATCAGTGTACTGTGACGTCACTGTGTGCAGCATCTCCTCAGTGTTTATCATCAGTGTACTGTGACGTCACTGTGTGCCGCATCTCCTCAGTGTTTATCATCAGTGTACTGTGACGTCACTGTGTGCAGCATCTCCTCAGTGTTTATCATCAGTGTACTGTGACGTCACTGTGTGCCACATCTCCTCAGTGTTTATTATCAGTGTACTGTGACGTCACTGTGTGCAGCATCTCCTCAGTGTTTATTATCAGTGTACTGTGACGTCATTGTGTGCCGCATCTCCTCAGTGTTTATTATCAGTGTACTGTGACGTCACTGTGTGCCGCATCTCCTCAGTGTTTATCATCAGTGTACTGTGACGTCACTGTGTGCCACGTCTCCTCAGTGTTTATCATCAGTGTACTGTGACGTCACTGTGTGCCACATCTCCTCAGTGTTTATTATCAGTGTACTGTGACGTCACTGTGTGCAGCATCTCCTCAGTGTTTATTATCAGTGTACTGTGACGTCACTGTGTGCCGCATCTCCTCAGTGTTTATTATCAGTGTACTGTGACGTCACTGTGTGCCACATCTCCTCAGTGTTTATAATCAGTGTACTGTGTCGTCACTGTGTGCCGCATCTCCTCAGTGTTTATTATCAGTGTACTGTGACGTCACTGTGTGCAGCATCTCCTCAGTGTTTATTATCAGTGTACTGTGACGTCACTGTGTGCCGCATCTCCTCAGTGTTTATTATCAGTGTACTGTGACGTCACTGTGTGCCGCATCTCCTCAGTGTTTATTATCAGTGTACTGTGACGTCACTGTGTGCCGCATCTCCTCAGTGTTTATTATCAGTGTACTGTGACGTCACTGTGTGCCGCATCTCCTCAGTGTTTATTATCAGTGTACTGTGACGTCACTGTGTGCCGCATCTCCTCAGTGTTTATTATTGTACTGTGACGTCACTGTGTGCCGCATCTCCTCAGTGTTTATTATCAGTGTACTGTGACGTCACTGTGTGCCGCATCTCCTCAGTGTTTATTATCAGTGTACTGTGACGTCACTGTGTGCAGCATCTCCTCAGTGTTTATTATCAGTGTACTGTGTCGTCACTGTGTGCCGCATCTCCTCAGTGTTTATTATCAGTGTACTGTGACGTCACTGTGTGCCGCATCTCCTCAGTGTTTATTATCAGTGTACTGTGACGTCACTGTGTGCCGCATCTCCTCAGTGTTTATTATCAGTGTACTGTGACGTCACTGTGTGCCACATCTCCTCAGTGTTTATTATCAGTGTACTGTGACGTCACTGTGTGCCACATCTCCTCAGTGTTTATTATCAGTGTACTGTGTCGTCACTGTGTGCCGCATCTCCTCAGTGTTTATTATCAGTGTACTGTGACGTCACTGTGTGCCGCATCTCCTCAGTGTTTATTATCAGTGTACTGTGACGTCACTGTGTGCCGCATCTCCTCAGTGTTTATCATTGTACTGTGACGTCACTGTGTGCCGCATCTCCTCAGTGTTTATCATTGTACTGTGACGTCACTGTGTGCCGCATCTCCTCAGTGTTTATTATCAGTGTACTGTGTCGTCACTGTGTGCAGCATCTCCTCAGTGTTTATTATCAGTGTACTGTGCCGTCACTGTGTGCCGCATCTCCTCAGTGTTTATTATCAGTGTACTGTGACGTCACTGTGTGCCGCATCTCCTCAGTGTTTATCATTGTACTGTGACGTCACTGTGTGCCGCATCTCCTCAGTGTTTATCATTGTACTGTGACGTCACTGTGTGCCGCATCTCCTCAGTGTTTATTATCAGTGTACTGTGACGTCACTGTGTGCCGCATCTCCTCAGTGTTTATTATCAGTGTACTGTGACGTCACTGTGTGCCGCATCTCCTCAGTGTTTATCATTGTACTGTGACGTCACTGTGTGCAGCATCTCCTCAGTGTTTATTATCAGTGTACTGTGACGTCACTGTGTGCCGCATCTCCTCAGTGTTTATTATCAGTGTACTGTGACGTCACTGTGTGCAGCATCTCCTCAGTGTTTATTATCAGTGTACTGTGCCGTCACTGTGTGCCGCATCTCCTCAGTGTTTATTATCAGTGTACTGTGACGTCACTGTGTGCCGCATCTCCTCAGTGTTTATCATTGTACTGTGACGTCACTGTGTGCCGCATCTCCTCAGTGTTTATTATCAGTGTACTGTGACGTCACTGTGTGCCGCATCTCCTCAGTGTTTATCATTGTACTGTGACGTCACTGTGTGCAGCATCTCCTCAGTGTTTAGCATTGTACTGTGCCGTCACTGTGTGCCGCATCTCCTCAGTGTTTATCATTGTACTGTGACGTCACTGTGTGCCGCATCTCCTCAGTGTTTATCATTGTACTGTGACGTCACTGTGTGCCGCATCTCCTCAGTGTTTATCATTGTACTGTGACGTCACTGTGTGCAGCATCTCCTCAGTGTTTATCAGTGTACTGTGCCGTCACTGTGTGCAGCATCTCCTCAGTGTTTAGCATTGTACTGTGCCGTCACTGTGTGCCGCATCTCCTCAGTGTTTATCATTGTACTGTGACGTCACTGTGTGCCGCATCTCCTCAGTGTTTATTTTCAGTGTACTGTGCCGTCACTGTGTGCAGCATCTCCTCAGTGTTTATCATTGTACTGTGACGTCACTGTGTGCAGCATCTCCTCAGTATTTATCATTGTACTGTGACGTCACTGTGTGCAGCATCTCCTCAGTGTTTATCATTGTACTGTGCCGTCACTGTGTGCCGCATCTCCTCAGTGTTTATTATCAGTGTACTGTGACGTCACTGTGTGCCGCATCTCCTCAGTGTTTATTATCAGTGTACTGTGACGTCACTGTGTGCAGCATCTCCTCAGTGTTTATTATCAGTGTACTGTGACGTCACTGTGTGCCGCATATCCTCAGTGTTTATCATTGTACTGTGACGTCACTGTGTGCCGCATCTCCTCAGTGTTTATCAGTGTACTGTGACGTCACTGTGTGCCGCATCTCTTCAGTGTTTATCAGTGTACTGTTACTTTACTGTATGTATAATGCCTGCACTGTGACGTCACTGTGTGTATAATCCCTGCGCTGTGATGTCACTGTGTGTATAATGCCTGCACTGTGACGTCACTGTGTGTATAATCCCTGCGCTGTGACGTCACTGTGTGTATAATCCCTGCGCTGTGACGTCACTGTGTGTATAATCCCTGCGCTGTGACGTCACTGTGTGTATAATCCCTGCGCTGTGACGTCACTGTGTGTATTATCCCTGCGCTGCAGCTGACAGAACTGAGATCCCTTCCCCAGGATGTTTGGTCCGGGCTCTTTCATCTCATAGAACTGCAGCTATGAAATCCACAGCGTATTGCAGCAAATACCAGCAAAATGGATAAGATTTTACCCAAAATCCTCACACTTCATAAAATCCACACTGAAATGAACCTACTGTGCACAATTTAAATCCGCACCGTGGTAATATAGGATTTCACCATGTGTAACTGATCGTGGCTGAATTGCACAGAAAATCCACACGCTACATGTAGAGTTTGATATAAATCCACAACAGGTAATCCTCTGTGGAGAATATTTCCATTGGAATTAGCCTAGGAATACTGAGGGGCCTTCCAGCTCTCTCATGGATTGTCACCAAGCTTTCCTGGTCTCCTAGTCCTCCTACATATCTCAGTACGGGAACATAGAGAGAAGTTATCAGAGGATTTAGCCCTTCAGGAGCCTTATGGCAGCTCCTAGGAGAACTGTGTGGTATACAGCCTGTCACCCAGCTTTCCTGAGGAGAATACATCTCAGTATGGGAACATATAGAGAAGTCATCAGATGATTTGGCCATTCAGGAGTCTTATGGCAGCTCCTAGGAGAACTGTGTGGTATACAGCCTGTCACCCAGCTTTCCTGAGGAGAATATATCTCAGTATGGGAACATATAGAGAAGTCATCAGAATTTGGCCATTCAGGAGTCTTATGGCAGCTCCTAGGAGAACTGTGTGGTATACAGCCTGTCACCCAGCTTTCCTGAGGAGAATATATCTCAGTATGGGAACATATAGAGAAGTCATCAGATGATTTGGCCATTCAGTAGTCTTAGTTCTCATAGGAGCTGCAACCCGGCTTTCCAAGACTCCTGAATGGGTAAATCATATGATAACGTATCTAAATGTTCCTATACTGAGATATATTCTCTTCAGGAGACCAGGAAAGCTGGGTGACAGACAGCCTGTATACCACACAGCTCTCCTAGGAGCTGCCACCCGGCTTTCTGTGTGGTATACAGGCTGTCATCCAGCTTTCCTAGAAAGGGAAAGAACTAAGAAATGGCCGAATGGTAACTGCAGGGATGGAGCACGGTGCAGGAATGGCCACCCGTTGTGGCTAGCAGGAGCTCCGGCATAATGACGGCAGCAGGTATGCAGCTCCCCGCTGGGTTCATGGCCGTGCTCGAGGCCAACTTGGCTGCAGCAGGCAGACATTACAAACTTTGAGCCTACCGGATAAGTGCAGAGCGCATCATTTTCCGCCGCAGAGACGGCCGTGCAGGGACCTGGCAGAACTTGGTGCCCTGGGATGTTGCGCTGCCCGATCATGTCCCCTGCTGTATACAGCAGGAGGAATGATGATGGGCTGATTGTCTTTCCTCCACTTGTCAGCGAGTGCAGCGCCGCTACCTGAGCTCCCACGGAGTGCTGTCCGCATCTTTTGCAGCCCCATTGAAGTGAATGGGTCTGCATCCGAGCAGCCAAAATGGCGGGTCGGATGCGGACAAAACAACGGCCGTGTGCATGAGGCCTAATGTGTATGGAGAGATCCCAACACTCCCCAGCAAATGATGTTGGGGGGACAAGGACCGGGCGAATTGAATATTTTCACCTGCTCCTATATAATAGTTCTCCCAGGAGATAAACCGCCGCTAGAAGTGTCTGGCAGAGGCTTTCTCCTCTCTCCCCATTGAAAACTTTCACAAACTGAAAGTGTATGTGTATGGGGGAGTCGGGTGAGATAGCTGTCGGCCGTACAATCATTCAGCTGACAACTAGGCCTTTACAGGAGCCGACAGTTGGGGCAATTTCTGCTAACTGCCCTGTGTAAAGGCGCCACCGAACACCTTGCTCATTCAGCAGGTAACAGAATCGCTGCTCTGGTGACCTAAATCATCATTTCTGGGCAGCAGATGGTGCAGAGGAGACGACTGCAGCACATAACTGCAGCTCTCACCTCCTCTGATGAGCAGGCAATATGAGAGCAACCACTGAGTAATATTAAAGACGGGTGATGTATAAGATGAACCTTGGCCAAAAATTTGTCGGCTGGGTTAAATTATTGTACAATGGACCAACAGCCAGAATTAATATTAACGGGAGGATTACCCCGGCTATTTCTCTACAGCGGGGGACACGACAGGGATGCCCACTTTCTTCACCCCTCTTTGCGGTCTTTATGGAACCTCTCGCTTGTCGGATACGGGCGGAGCCTAGCATTGTGGGATTTGGTGGGAGGGGAAAGGACGACAAGATCTGTCTATACGCAGATGATGTGTTGCTTTACCTAAATGATGGGTGGAGAATTGTTCCACGTGTTATGCAAATAATAGAGGAGTTTGGTAGTGTCGCCGGATATGAGATAAATTGGACAAAGTCTGTCCTTTTCCCCCTCAATCGGGCACCACCCCAAAATGATCTAAAAGGTCAGAATTATCGCCCCAACGGGCCACTTCGAATACCTAGGAATAAAAATTAGCAGCACCATCGGGGATTATAAAACACTAAATATCATCCCCCTAGTTGATAAAATAAGGGAGAAGATTAGGGTTTGGCAGAAACTTCCGCTCTCTCAGGTTAATAGAATCGCGTTGATCAAAATGATTCTGTTGCCCTGGATATTGAACACGGTTAGTTCTTGCCCTGCCTGGATCGAAGACAGTGTCTTTAATTTGATCGATCGATTGATTAACGATCTGATATGGGGCAGGAAAAGGGTCCGCATTAAGTTGCAATATTTACGACTAGCTGGAAGTGACGGTGGTCTCGGCCTCCCTCACTTCCAAAGTTATTATCTATGCGCACAGCTACAGTGGTGTATCAACACGGGGGATGGGCTATTAATATCTCATATTTTAGGACAACACCCACAGACCACATGTAATATATTCAGTTTATTGGAATCCGGATTCCTGGAGCGCGTGGACTACTCCTGTCCAATTGGCTCAGCGCTACAGAAGGTTTGGAACAAAATTAAGGAACTCATCCAGGCCCCTCATGTTTTGGAGTTCACCCCGCTATGGGATAATCCCTCGTTAACGGAATTTTTGGCCCTTAACGAAAATGATTATTGGACTCGAAGAGGCATTACGTTAGTTTCACACATATGCACAAAAGGAAAAATTAAACCAATAGGGGAAATGTTTCAACAGACACCAAACACTGCATTAGAACACTATAGATATTTGCAACTACAACATGCACTAGCATGCACGCTTAAAGCATCTTTGATAATTGGCACTTCGCGATTTCTATCATTTTGTTATAGTTCATTAGGAAATAAAGTTAGGGTTGCACTAATCTATAGGAGATTAATAGAGGAACTCAGCACGATCACTAAATTTAAAAGCGTAGACAAATGGAAGGCGGATATAGGGGAATGCAACCCTGTACAATGGCAGGAAATATATCAAAATATTAAGAAGGCCTCCCTTTCAAGACAACACCGCTTGACTCAATTTAAAATAATACACCGGTTATATGTTACTCCGAGTCTTCTAACTAAAATGTATGGTAATGAGGGAAAAGAATTCCGTTGTTTGAAATGCTCTTTTGTAGCTGCAGGGTACGTGCACATGCTATGGGGATGCCCAGTAATTAAGACCTTTTGGGATACTATATTTCGGGAATTAGCGGAATCAATCGGGAATACCCCTCCCCTAACTATTCAAGTAGCTGTGCTTGGACTCCTTCCACCTGAATATAAAAATAAAACCACCAAGAGTTCGCAGGTCCGTTGGTTGAAGGGACTCCTATTGGCCAAGGTAATAATTCTTAGACATTGGGTGAAGGATAGACCACCCACAATACACGAATGGCAAAGACTAACGATAAGAGTAACAGATTTTGAATGTATGAAACGTCGTGGCGAGAAATAAATAATGGAAACAGGGATATGGCCGCGAAGAAATGACTAAAATAGAGGTATCACCGGGCTGGAACTGATGATCTACCATCTCTTTAGAAATAATTTATCATATAAGGATCTGGGGGACACACACACACAAAAAAGAGGGCGTGATGCGCCCCCCGCCCCTTGAGGCGGTCGTACCAGGCCAGGTACAGAGGGGGGGATGGGTGGGTGGTTGGAAGGGGATGGTTTTGTTTTGTTATGGGTGACAGAGAATTGGCGATAATTTTGAGGCGCTCTCGGTTTTGATATTTGTTGGGCTATATATGCGTGCCTCGACATTATGGGTAATACTGTACAAATGTACCTGTTGTGTCCATTCTCTGTGATCAGATACCTTTTTATATTGTTATGTCGCAAGAAAATCATTAAAGATATTATCAAAAAAAAAAAAAAAAAAAAGACAAATTATTTGTTCCGAAACTTAACTCAGTGATCAATAACTTGTTCCCACGGAGGCAAATTAAAACTGCAACTGATTAAGATGGCCGTACATATATCAGTTGTGTTTTGCTGGTAGGAGTGCGACACAACAGATATTTGTATTATATATGTTCACTAGTCACCTGGCATCCATAGCCTGACAGCGGGATACAGCATCTTTCTGTCCGGCATAGGAAACTATGGGATCCATTGGCATCCGTTACCCTCCAGCGTTTCCGCACCACACTACCCTACAGGAACACATGGCCAGGTAACTGAACCCAGCCACAGAATAAGCACTGTTGTATTGTTACTTTACGTGCTAGGATTTCAGAGTAGTAGTATCAGTTATTCCCTGTGCACATACGGGTTTATTATATACCCCTGTAGGGAGCTCTGTAATAAGGAAATAATATAGCACCCAATTATATGACAAACGCCTCATGTCTAGTAAAATGAGGGGCAGTACTGGCAGAAGGCACTACATAGGCATTGTGATGCTATTGGATTTCTATAACCCACTGCGGCTCGATGTGCAGCTGCCAACCTTACATGCCAGTGTCAGTAAGTGGGAGAAGAACCTGAGAACTTCCCACATGGTTTGAACAGTCTGCAGAGGATTAGCCTGTAATCTAGTCATCTGAGGACTAACTAGTGTGAACATGGCTCCTGGACACTTTCCAACTCTACTGTGTTCATGCTGCCAGTCCAGACACTACGACACCATTCGTCACCAAGGGGGATGTCACACAAGGCAACACAACGTATCAGAAACTGGGATAAAGTATACTGAGGTTATTGGGAAGATCAGAAGTATCACAGAGACAGCCGTCCATCAGAAGGTCTGCTGCCTGATGGCCTCCGCTTCCGTCTTGTAGCACTGACTGGGATACCTTTCAGTATATGACGGTGTACAACGAGTCTACAGGGCGGATAACAAAGGCTTCCAGACAAGTATAGAACTGGAAACACCTCCTCACACTGGAGGGTTCTGTTCTGACAGGATCCAGGGTGGATCTGTTTGGTAACGGATCCTGACAGGTGACAATGACCTCAAGGCTGGCTTTACATCTCTGGTGTACTTTCAGTTTTTCTGTTCTAGATCCCTCGTATGGAGGACACCAGAGCCACCCGATGTACCCGACTGACTATAACGGGGTCCGTTGGGTTTCCGTTCTGGCGTCCGCCATTCTGCCAGCGCATGCTAAGTTACTGTGTCCTCCTGCTGCAGATGTGAACCTAGCCTTAGGCTGGAATCACACATGCAGTTTTTCTGAGTTTTAGGCCTCTTTCACATATGGCGGTTCCGCAATATATGGGTCACTTGAATGGGTCAACAAATCTAGAGATGCGGTGCGGAACGCAACGGAAGCACGGAAGCACTACGGAGTGCTTCTGTGGTGTTCCGTTCCATGCTTCCGTTCCGCAAAAAGATAGAACGTGTTCTATCTTTTTGCGGAACAGACACATCTCGGATCCCATTCAAGGAAATGGGTCTGCAATTCGCATGTGGCTTCCCCACGGTCAGTGCAGCACGGCCACGGACCCCTTACATTCGTGTGAAAGAGGCCTTAGGCTGTGTTAACTCATCTCATTTTTCCCCCCCACATTTAACATAAAAGTCTGAGGGGAAAAACTTTTTACAATGAAACCAACTACACAGTTCTACCCTTCAGAAGCAACAGCCGGCAGGCACAAGAGAACCATGAACCTAGCGAGAGGAGAGCTGTACACTGTCAGCAGGCATGAGTATATATGGTTGAGGGATAATTGTAGTGCAGTTAAAAGAAGAAAAACTACCACAAGAGGACACAGTTTTAAATTAGAGGGGCAAAGGTTTAAAAGTAATATAAGGAAGTATTACTTTACTGAGAGAGTAGTGGATGCATGGAATAGCCTTCCTGCAGAAGTGGTAGCTGCAAATACAGTGGAGGAGTTTAAGCATGCATGGGATAGGCATAAGGCCATCCTTCATATAAGATAAGGGCCGGGGACTATCCATAGTATTCAGTATATTGGGCAGACTAGATGGGCCAAATGGTTCTTATCTGCCGACACATTCTATGTTTCTATGGTCCATACATAAACACTGTATACAAAATGACAGTCACAACCACCTCAGCAAGTTCCCAATAACTTACTCAGTGATCTCTTACTAAATCTACCAGCAGCCTACTCAATAAACCTCATAGATCTGTCAGATTGCCACCGGCTCCTGGTGTATAAAGGATGGTGGCCGGACCCACACAATGCACAAGGCAAGGAGAAACAACTACAAGCTGGTACATGTACCCACAGGGACCTCAAGCAGCTGGCATGGGAGGAGCTGGCACACCACAAGCTCTTCCCAGACCTGCCAACAGGGTTATTAGAGGATAGGCCCATATTTTTTAGAATATTTCTGCCATTCCCTCCCCCTGGTGTTGATTCCCACAGTCCAGGAAGTGAGCAGCTTTTGTCCCATCTGTTACTATTTCTCTCCAGTTGGGGAGGACCTGTTGCATGCCAGGCCTGCTGACAACTGCCCACATTACCAACATGAGTCGTCCGCCAGTAAGTCAGCAGGTCCCAGTGTCACTTCAGACCAGGACTAAGCGGATTTTAACTGGGGGTAAGTGAAGTCTAAGGTGGAGGGAGCACAGGGGGGAGAAACTTCAAAGACTTCACTGAGAGGAAGCAGATCAGAGGGGGGACATGAGACCCTGCAGCAGAGCAGGCAGGTCAGTCAGCTGGGAAGTACTGCGCCCCCACTACTGCTATCCGTCAACCACTCATCTGCACTAGTATTATCCCTCAACTACTGGCCTGCACTACTGCTATCCTTCAACCACTCATCTGCACTAGTATTATCCCTCAACTACTGGCCTGCACTACTGCTGTCCTTCAACTACTCATCTGCACTACAATTATCCCTCAACTACTGGCCTGCACTACTGCTATCCTTCAACCACTCATCTGCACTAGTATTATCCCTCAACTACTGGCCTGCACTACTGCTATCCGTCAACCACTCATCTGCACTAGTATTATCCCTCAACTACTGGCCTGCACTACTGCTATCCTTCAACCACTCATCTGCACTACAATTATCCCTCAACTACTGGCCTGCACTACTGCTATCCTTCAACCACTCATCTGCACTACAATTATCCCTCAACTACTGGCCTGCACTACTGCTATCCTTCAACTACTCATCTGCACTACAATTATCCCTCAACTACTGGCCTGCACTACTGCTATCCGTCAACCACTCATCTGCACTAGTATTATCCCTCAACTACTGGCCTGCACTACTGCTATCCTTCAACTACTCATCTGCACTACAATTATCCCTCAACTACTGGCCTGCACTACTGCTATCCTTCAACCACTCATCTGCACTAGTATTATCCCTCAACTACTGGCCTGCACTACTGCTATCCTTCAACTACTCATCTGCACTACAATTATCCCTCAACTACTGGCCTGCACTACTGCTATCCTTCAACCACTCATCTGCACTACAATTATCCCTCAACTACTGGCCTGCACTACTGCTATCCTTCAACCACTCATCTGCACTACAATTATCCCTCAACTACTGGCCTGCACTAGTGCTATCCTTCAACTACTCATCTGCACTACTATTAACCCTCAACTACTGGCCTGCACTACTGCTATCCTTCAACTACTCATCTGCACTACTGCTACTACTATTACCCCTCAACTACTGATCTGCACTACTGCTATCCTTCAACCACTGATCTGCACTACTACCACTATCCTTCAGCTACCGATCTGCACTACTACCACTATCCTTCAGCTACTGATCTGCACTACTACTACCACTATCCTTCAGCTACTGATCTGCACTACTACCACTATCCTTCAGCTACTGATCTGCACTACTACTACCACTATCCTTCAGCTACTGATCTGCACTACTACCACTATCCTTCAGCTACTGATCTGCACTACTACCACTATCCTTCAGCTACCGATCTGCACTACTACCACTATCCTTCAGCTACCGATCTGCACTACTACCACTATCCTTCAGCTACTGATCTGCACTACTACTACCACTATCCTTCAGCTACTGATCTGCACTACTACCACTATCCTTCAGCTACTGATCTGCACTACTACTACCACTATCCTTCAGCTACTGATCTGCACTACTACCACTATCCTTCAGCTACTGATCTGCACTACTACTACCGATCTGCACTACTACCACTATCCTTCAGCTACTGATCTGCACTACTACCACTATCCTTCAGCTACTGATCTGCACTACTACTACCACTATCCTTCAGCTACTGATCTGCACTACTACCACTATCCTTCAGCTACTGATCTGCACTACTACTACCACTATCCTTCAGCTACTGATCTGCACTACTACCACTATCCTTCAGCTACTGATCTGCACTACTACCACTATCCTTCAGCTACTGATCTGCACTACTACTACCACTATCCTTCAGCTACTGATCTGCACTACTACCACTATCCTTCAGCTACTGATCTGCACTACTACTACCGATCTGCACTACTACCACTATCCTTCAGCTACTGATCTGCACTACTACCACTATCCTTCAGCTACTGATCTGCACTACTACTACCACTATCCTTCAGCTACTGATCTGCACTACTACCACTATCCTTCAGCTACTGATCTGCACTACTACCACTATCCTTCAGCTACTGATCTGCACTACTACTACCACTATCCTTCAGCTACTGATCTGCACTACTACTTACTGCCCCATCTACTACAGGCTGCCATCATCCCTGACCCCATTAGTATATATTCCTGCCCCTTTAGCCCCTGAACACTACTTCTCTTTACTACTACTACTACTACCCCCAGCACAACTGCTCCAGACTCGCTCTCCTCGCCAGCACACCGGGCACACCACCCACCTCTCATCCAGTCCACTACTTGCGTTGGAGTCCACTTTGTGACAGGTTCCATGATAGGTGGCAAATATCCAGCCCGGACAATGGTGTCTCCTCCGAATAATACTGATGGCAGTGCTCTTCCAGTCTAGCACATCCGCGGCGACTCTCAAGTTCCCATAGTTCAGTTCCCCAGGCCACGGCTGACACACAGGAGGCTGGTGGTGACAGACATGGCTGCTGGTCTCACGGGTCCCCCAGTGGTGTGATGACTGTGCGGACAGAGGAGAAGCGGCGCTCACTGCCTGTCCTGTCTGCTGCTCATTCTCCTCCTAGTCCCGGCCGCTTCCTCCTCCATCCTGCTGTGCCTCCTCCCCACAACGTGAGCCCTCCCCAAACTTCCCATGCCCAGGCCCCTCGTCGTCCCTTTGTCCCTCGGTCCCTCCCTCCGGCGGCTCCTTGTCCTTTCCCAGCATTTTCACACGCGGAGCCCTCCCTCACAGCAAACATTCCGGCTTTACCTCACATCTTCCCAAACAGCAGCCATTGTTCTGCCGCCACACGTCCTCTCCATTAGACTGCACTGTCTGCAGAAAGTGCCAGGTGGACACAGTTCTCCCTGATCTGAAACTTAGCCTTTTTGTGTCAGGTGTTACTTTAAAAATCATCATTCTTGACAACATTTTAACCCACTATAAGAAGAAATGGACAAAGCTGTGAAAGTACTGCGTCCTCTATTTCCTAGAACTGTCCTAAACATTTGTGGACCGCTGCCAGGGTCGACAACTGTCCAGAAATTCCCGGACAGTCCATAAAAATAGGCGACTTTCTTTTCCCGTGTTCGTGAAAAAAAGAAATGTGTCTGTGATTTCTTTATTTTAGGCAGTTGGCACTTGACTATTTTGGTGGTAATTGTCAAAATTTTACAGCTCTCAGTAAATGCTAGTTCAGTGTACTGAGCTATAGACATGTTTTACTGGTTTTCCAATTTGTCCGTAAAAAATGTTGGCTGTCCGTGATTTCGGTACAAGTTCTCCAGAAAAAATAAAAATTTGGGTTGGCAACCCTGACCCCTGCTGAAGAAAAAAAGAGGACTTATTCATTCTACAGACTCATTTTTACCACAATTCCCTTTATTATTCCATCTATGGATAACTTAAAGGGAACCTGTCACCTATACTATGCCGCCCTTCCAGCGGGCTGTCACTTTTGGGTTAAAATTCAGTACTATCAGTTCTGACAGGGCAAACCGTGCAGCGTGTGCCAGTCCAATGAGACTCGTGGCCCTTCCCCTCCTCCTGCCCATGACTAATAGGTTTCTTTCATGTTGGCATGTTCTGCCTGCCAGTCAGATGGGCTGTCACCTCTCCTGCCATGAGTAACTGCTTGTATTACTCATTCAATAATAAAAAGTATCTTTTCATAGACCCCCATGATCCTCGCTGGAAACGGGGCAGCGAGTTCTCTGAAGATCTTTGGCCCTGAGTTATCCAGTCCAGTGTCTTGATAGGACCTGTGCTGCTGGTAGAGGCATGGAGGAGCAGGCCTGGTCATAACTGGTCATAAATGACCTGCCTCCTACAGCCCTTCGTGCAATGAAATCTACGTCAGCTCCAAGATGCTGTAGATTTCAGTCGTTATTTCCACCAGATTTTGGTATAAATAATGATGAATTAGCCGGGTTCGATGACTCAGCCTTTGCAACGCCCTCCCTCTGCCAACACCACGGACGCTTTTTGAAGACTTGGCGAGGGCAGCATAAAATGAAGTTTGCGACTAGTAAAGACTCAAATGCATTGAAAAGTCACAAATCCAGTGGATTTGCAACTTTTTTACGCCAAAAAGAGGTGTATGGGGAATAATAAATTCCAACTGGAGATAAAGGAGCATGGTCTTTAGTGTCCAAGGATCCAGACCCCCATGATCAATCGTCTGCATGTCTTTATGAGATATCAAAAGCTGACACCTGAATTGTAATAAGTCTTCAGCCTCATGCACACAGCAATGTTTTACAGACCCACAGAGGTGCCAGGAACCTTACTGTACCTGTGTGTGCCACGGAGAAAACATTCAAGTGGTGATTGCATATCACAGAGGAGATAGCAGTGACTTTCTGTCTCTTCCACCATATAATGTGTAATATACCAGGGTACATTTTCAGACTTACGTGACATAACCCACCCCAGAGATTACTTATAAGGCACTAGTCCCACATATATACATTACAAAGTCAGGACCTGGCTGTAAATTAGCAATTGCATGGCCTCCACCTTTTCACAATCAGCCTCCAGCTTTATTTGTTTCTTTTGTCCCTTTCAAACCTTACCTGTTGTCTTCTATTCTGTGTGTCCCTTTTGTGTTTATGGCTGTTTTAATATTATGGTAAATGTATGTGTATTTTTTTGAGTGTAAATGTGCGCGCTTATTTACAACCATTGACAAACAAATTCACTGACAAAGGCCACTTGATATTGCGACATTTCAGTATACATACAGTACAGACCAAATGTTTGGACACACCTTCTCATTCAAAGAGTTTTCTTTATTTTCATGACTATGAAGGCATCAAAACTATAAATTAACACATGTGGAATTATATACATAACAAACAAGTGTAAAACAACTGAAAATATGTCATATTCTAGGTTCTTCAAAGTAGCCACCTTTTGCTTTGATTACTGCTTTGCACACTCTTGGCATTCTCTTGATGAGCTTCAAGAGGTAGTCCCCTGAAATGGTCTTCCAACAGTCTTAAAGGAGTTCCCAGAGATGCTTAGCACTTGTTGGCCCTTTTGCCTTCACTCTGCGGTCCAGCTCACCCCAAACCATCTCGATTGGGTTCAGGTCCGGTGACTGTGGCGTCCAGGTCATCTGGCGCAGCACCCCATCACTCTCCTTCATGGTCAAATAGCCCTTACTTTCAAAGTTTTCCCAATTTTTCGGCTGACTGACTGACCTTCATTTCTTAAAGTAATGATGGTCACTCGTTTTTCTTTACTTAGCTGCTTTTTTCTTGCCATAATACAAATTCTATGTGTATCCACCTGACTTCTCCTCAACGCAACTGATGGTCCCAACCCCATTTATAAGGCAAGAAATCCCACTTATTAAACCTGACAGGGCACACCTGTGAAGTGAAAACCATTTCAGGGGACTACCTCTTGAAGCTCATCAAGAGAATGCCAAGAGTGTGCAAAGCAGTGATCAAAGCAAAAGGTGGCTACTTTGAAGAACCTAGAATATGACATATTTTCAGTTGTTTCACACTTGTTTGTTATGTATATAATTCCACATGTGTTAATTCATAGTTTTGATGCCTTCAGTGTGAATCTACAATTTTCATAGTCATGAAAATAAAGAAAACTCTTTGAATGAGAAGGTGTGTCCAAACTTTTGGTCTGTACTGTACATATGGTGATAATCTACTTTTATCGTTTTAGATACAGTATACCAAGCAACTGAATTAAAGGGGTTGTGCCAAATTCCACAAGCTAGGGAATAGCCTTCCGATCAGTGACTGTCTGACCGCTGTGACCCCCACTGATCACAGAAACAGGGGTCCCGTTCCCTTGAATGACTGCCGGACATAGCTGACTACAACGCTTGGCTATCTCATATACTGATGAATAGAGCTGCAACCCCTTTAATATAATGACTCTACCTAACAATATGTTTGTTGCAGATATGACTATAACCAAAATCCATTAATATTATTTATGACGGCAAGCTTAGAAAGAACTGGAGCGGTGGCTGTGTGTACGCACTGTGTGAGTTATGGAAAAGGCCAAGCTCTCTTGGTCAACTGTTCTCTAACCCCCACACAACGGAATTGAGAGCCGTGCACTTGTATATTACCGTCCTGTCTCTTTCTGGACGTGGCAGCCAGCAGCCACCTCATCAGGCTGGAAGGTCGTTCATGGGACCCCATTTCCTGAAATCGTTGTGTGGTTGGTTCTCTCTTGTATCAGATATTTATTGCACATACTGTAGATATAATATAAGGGTGCATTCACATGACTGTAAGTATTTTGCAGTCCACAAAATGCAGATCCGCAAAAAATATGGACGGCGTCTGTGTGACATTTTTTGCGAATCCATTATAACAATGCCTATTCCTGTCCGCAAAAAAGACAAGAATAGCACATGTTCTAAATTTTTTGCGGACCCGTTGAAATTAATGGGTCTGCATCCATTCCGCCCAAAACGTGGATCGGATGCGGAGCAAAAATACTGTCGTGTGAATGGGGACTAAATGTCTGAGATGGGAATACCTCTTTTAGGCTTCATTCACTATATAGGACATGTTCTATCTTTGAACGGAACGGAAATACGGAAACAGAATGCATACGAAGTACATTCCATTTTTTTCCGGACCCATTGAAATGAATGGTTCCGTATACGGAACGCAAAACAACGGAACGTAAGCAGGAAAAAAACGTTCATGTGCAAGAGGCCTTAAGCCTCATGCAGACGTCCGTGGAACGGGGTCCGTGAGATACTAGACTGGCATCCTGCTTAGTGCAGGAGCGCACGGCGTCATTGGTTGCTATGACGCCGTGCTTTGTGCACAGTACAGTATTACACTCTTATGATCTAGACGAGTGTATTACTTTACTGCGGCAATAAGCGAACGGCATCATAGCAACCAATGACGCCGTGCGCTCCTGCACTAAGCAGGATGCCAGTCAGGTATCTCACGGACCCCGTTCCACGGACGTGTGCATGAGGCTTTACTCTGACAGAGCAGGAGATTGTGATCTCTAACAAAATGACAGGTAAAGCCATGCTTCTCAGTCCTCACAACTAGGGATGAGCGAATCGACTTCGGATGAAACATCCGAAGTCGATTCGCATAATACTTCATTTAAATACTGTACGGAGTGAGCGCTCCGTACAGTATTAGAATGTATTGGCTCCAATGAGCCGAAGTTACCACTTGGAACCGAACCCGAGTTTGGGAAATGTTTTTTTACAGTAGAAATTGATTTATGAAGTTATTATACAAAGTCTCGCGAGACTTCGCAAAGTAATAACTTCGGCTCATAGGAGCCAATACATTCTAATACTGTACGGAGCGCTCGCTCCGTACAGTATTCAAATGAAGTATTATGCGAATCGACTTCGAATGTTTCATCCGAAGTCGATTCGCTTGTCCCTACTCACAACATTTTTACTTACTGCAGGTAATTTTGCTAAACCTTATAAGTTCACTCAGAGCTCAGTCCCATCATTCCGTGGGGGTGAGGTCACTCCTGCTCTCAGCTAATCAGATAACAGTCTTTCTGGTACAGTGTCGGACTGGGGGTACCTAGGGCGCACCAGTAAAATTTATTTTGGAGGCCCACCGTATGGATACATTCGAATATAATAAATAATTGAACAAGTTGTTTATATGAACATAGACTGCTTGAGGTGCTGTAAATTGAATATACAGTATGTATGTAGTGCAGTAAATTTAATGTGTTATGTGCCACTTATGCAGGGGGTGGGAGACTATGAGCCCATCTTGCTCAGGGGCCCACCGGGGATTCCCCTGTACCCCTGTGGGCCAGTCCAAGCCTGTCCTGGTATGCAGGTTACCATAGAAACCTGTGTGCAGTGAGAGACCTGCTGATCAGTCTGGACTCTACAGTTCATGACTAAAGTAAAATCTACTGACCAATGGATTTAGAAAATGTCTTCTTTTAACTGTCCCTTTATGTTGAAAGCTAATCTTTGTAAACATGAGAAAACCTCTTTAACCACCTCAGCCCCCATGGCTTAAACACCCTGAAAGACCAGGCCACTTTTTACACTTCTGACCTACACTACTTTCACCGTTTATTGCTCGGTCATGCAACTTACCACCCAAATGAATTTTACCTCCTTTTCTTCTCACTAATACAGCTTTCATTTGGTGGTATTTCATTGCTGCTGACATTTTTACTTTTTTTGTTATTAATCGAAATTTAACGATTTTTTTGCAAAAAAATGAAATTTTTCACTTTCAGTTGTAAAATTTTGCAAAAAAAAACGAGATCCATATATAAATTTTGCTCTAAATTTATTGTCTACATGTCTTTGATAAAAAAAAATGTTTGGGTAAAAAAAAAATGGTTTGGGTAAAAGTTATAGCGTTTACAAACTATGGTACAAAAATGTGAATTTCCGCTTTTTGAAGCAGCTCTGACTTTCTGAGCACCTGTCATGTTTCCTGAGGTTCTACAATGCCCAGACAGTACAAACACCCCACAAATGACCCTATTTCGGAAAGTAGACACCCTAAGGTATTCGCTGATGGGCATAGTGAGTTCATAGAACTTTTTATTTTTTGTCACAAGTTAGCGGAAAATGATGATTTTTTTTTTTTTTTCTTACAAAGTCTCATATTCCACTAACTTGTGACAAAAAATAAAAACTTCCATGAACTCACTATGCCCATCAGCGAATACCTTGGGGTGTCTTCTTTCCAAAATGGGGTCATTTGTGGGGTAGTTATACTGCCCTGGCATTCTAGGGGCCCAAATGTGTGGTAAGGAGTTTAAAATCAAATTCTGTAAAAAATGACCAGTGAAATCCGAAAGGTGCTCTTTGGAATATGGGCCCCTTTGCCCACCTAGGCTGCAAAAAAAGTGTCACACATCTGGTATCTCCGTATTCAGGAGAAGTTGGGGAATGTGTTTTGGGGTGTCATTTTACATATACCCATGCTGGGTGAGAGAAATATCTTGGCAAAAGACAACTTTGTATAAAAAAAAATGGTAAAAGTTGTCTTTTGCCAAGATATTTCTCTCACCCAGCATGGGTATATGTAAAATGACACCCCAAAACACATTCCCCAACTTCTCCTGAATACGGAGATACCAGATGTGTGACACTTTTTTGCAGCCTAGGTGGGCAAAGGGGCCCATATTCCAAAGAGCACCTTTCGGATTTCACTGGTCATTTTTTACAGAATTTGATTTCAAACTCCTTACCACACATTTGGGCCCCTAGAATGCCAGGGAAGTATAACTACCCCACAATGACCCCATTTTGGAAAGAAGACACCCCAAGGTATTCCGTGAGGGGCATGGCGAGTTTCCTAGAATTTTTTATTTTTTGTCACAAGTTAGTGGAAAATGATGATTTTTTTTTTCTTACAAAGTCCTCATATTCCACTAACTTGTGACAAAAAATAAAAAATTCTAGGAACTCGCCATGCCCCTCACGGAATACCTTGGGGTGTCTTCTTTCCAAAATGGGGTCACTTGTGGGGTAGTTATACTGTTATGACCAGTGAAATCCGAAAGGTGCTCTTTGGAATATGGGCCCCTTTGCCCACCTAGGCTGCAAAAAAGTGTCACACATCTGGTATCTCCGTATTCAGGAGAAGTTGGGGAATGTGTTTTTGGGGTGTCATTTTACATATACCCATGCTGGGTGAGAGAAATATCTTGGCAAAAGACAACTTTTACCATTTTTTTTATACAAAGTTGTCTTTTGCCAGATATTTCTCTCACCCAGCATGGGTATATGTAAAATGACACCCCAAAACACATTCCCCAACTTCTCCTGAATACGGAGATACCAGATGTGTGACACTTTTTGCAGCCTAGGTGGGCAAAGGGGCCCAAATTCCTTTTAGGAGGGCATTTTTAGACATTTGGATACCAGACTTCTTCTCACACTTTGGGGCCCCTAAAATGCCAGGGCAGTATAAATACCCCACATGTGACCCCATTTTGGAAAGAAGGCACCCCAAGGTATTTAATGAGGGGCATGGCGAGTTCATAGAAACAAAAAAATTTTGGCACAAGTTAGCGGAAATTGATTTTTTTGATTTTTTTCTCACAAAGTCTCCCTTTCCGCTAACTTGGGACAAAAATTTCAATCTTTCATGGACTCAATAAGCCCCTCAGCAAATACCTTGGGGTGTCTTCTTTCCAAAATGGGGTCATTTGTGGGGTGTTTGTACTGCCCTGGCATTTGAGGGTCTCCGCAATCATTACATGTATGCCCAGCATTAGGAGTTTCTGCTATTCTCCTTATATTGAGCATACGGGTAATGAGATTTTTTTTTTCCGTTCAGCCTCTGGGCTGAAAGAAAAAAATGAACGGCACAGATTTCTTCATTCGCATCGATCAATGTGGATGAAAAAATCTCTGCCAAAAAAAGAAAAAGGAGGGGAAAGGCGTCTGCCAGGACATAGGAGCCCCGCCCAACATCCATACCCACTTAGCTCGTATGCCCTGGCAAACCAGATTTCTCCATTCACATCAATCGATGTGGATGAATAAATCATTGCCGGGATTTTTTTTTTTTATATATATATACAAAGTGTTTGCCAAAGTATATGAACACCGCCACCGGTCCTCAGCTCATATGCCTCGGCAAACATATCTTTTACTGCAGAGGAGAAATCTCGTCTTGCAGCGCCACATACACCGACTTGCGTGTAATCTGACAGCAGCGCAATGCTTCTGTCAGAATGCACATCAGTGCTGCAGCTAGTCGATCGTTGGTCCACCTGGAAGGTAAAAAAAAACAAAACAAAAAAGAAAAAACCAGGCCGCAACGCAATAAATTTATTAACTGTTGAACAGAACATAGAAACTTTTTTAAACTTTTTTACTGAACGTTAACTTTTTTACTTACCGGTAAGTTTTTTTACCTTTATAGAACAAACCTCTCCTTCCCCATGGGACAATGTGCAAAGCGCAAATCGCCCAAAGATGTGGCGAAGTACGTTATGCACTTTATCCCAGGTGAAAGGAGAGGTTTGCAGCAGCTGTGAGTAAAAGGGCCCTAATAGCCCTGTGTGCCTGTCCTGTGAGATGCAATCCCTATGCTAGGTGTACCTGTGTGTGGTACTTCCGGAAACACTCACCAAAGCATAGGCAGGGTGGTCAGGACAGTCAGGACAGAAATAGCGGGTGTCACGCCTTATTCCACTCCTGCTACAGACACGACATTTTTTTCGGGGTGGCGGTTGGGTTGAGGTACCACAACGACACTGGGGAAATGTCGCTCGTGTAGACGGCTAACTACACTGGTGGATGGGGCCACGGAACCTCCTGGATAAAGGAGGTTCTCGATGATCTCTTCCTGGAATTTGAGGAAGGATCCTGTTCTCCCAGCCTTACTGTAGAGAACAAAACTATTATATGCAACCAATTGAATTAAATATACAGACACCTTCTTATACCAGCGTCTGGTGCGTCGGGAAACTAAATAGGGAGCCAACATCTGGTCATTGAAGTCCACCCCTCCCATGAGCGCATTATAGTCGTGGACTGAGAGGGGCTTTTCAATGACACGGATTGCCCTTTCAATTTGGATTGTCGTGTCTGCGTGAATGGAGGAGAGCATGTAAACGTCACGCTTGTCTCTCCATTTCACCGCAAGCAGTTCTTCATTACACAAGGCAGCCCTCTCCCCCCTTGCAAGACGAGTGGTAACGAGCCGTTGGGGGAAGCCCACGCGACTAGTTCGCGCGGTGCCACAGGCGCAAATCCGTTCTAGAAACAAATGCCTAAAGAGGGCCACACTTGTGTAAAAATTGTCCACATAAAGATGGTACCCCTTGCCGAATAAGGGTGACACCAAGTCCCAGACTGTCTTCCCACTGCTCCCCAGGTAGTCAGGGCAACCGACCGGCTCCAGGGTCTGATCTTTTCCCTCATAGATCCGAATTTGTGGGTATAGCCTGTGGCCCTTTCACAGAGCTTATACAATTTGACCCCATACCGGGCACGCTTGCTTGGGATGTATTGTTTGAAGCCAAGGCGCCCGGTAAAATGTATTAGGGACTCGTCTACGCAGATGTTTTGCTCGGGGGTATACAAATCTGCAAATTTCTGGTTGAAATGGTCTATGAGGGGCCGAATTTTGTGGAGCCGGTCAAAAGCTGGGTGGCCTCTGGGATGGGAGGTGGTGTTGTCGCTAAAATGCAGAAAACGCAGGATGGTCTCAAATCGTGTCCTGGACATAGCAGCAGAGAACATGGGCATGTGATGAATTGGGTTCGTGGACCAATATGACCGCAATTCATGCTTTTTAGTTAGACCCATGTTGAGGAGAAGGCCCAGAAAATTTTTAACTGGACTGGTTTCCACCGGAAAGACTGGTCATAAGAGCTTCCCGGGTTGGCGGATATAAATTGTGTGGCATACCGATTTGTTTCTGCCACGACTAAGTCCAAGAGCTCCGCAGTCAAGAACAGCTCAAAAAATCCCAGGGCCGAACCGATATGAGCCGTCTCAACCCGAACTCCAGACTAGGCGGTGAAAGGGGGAACTAATGGTGCGGCTGAAGTTGGTAACTGCCAATCAGGGTTTGCCAGCACCTCAGGGATTCTAGGGGCTCTACGGGCCTGTCTGCGCGGTGGCTGCGACGGGGTAACTACTGCACGTGCCACCGTACCAGCTTCAACTGCCCTTCTGGTGCTCGCCACGTCACCATGTTGTACGGCAGTGCTGGGTACTAGGTCCAGGAAGGGCTGCGCTGCTGGTGTATGCCTCGCCACGTGATCCGCAGCGACAGCCCCACTCTGCTGCTCTTGAAACGGATCCTGCCACAACCTGTGGTCTAGCGACACGGGCCGGGTACGCCTGTTCTATCAGGGACCTCCACCTCTTCGTCCGAACTTTGGGTCAGAGAGCCACTGCTTCCACAGGTTCATATTCTGACCCGCTAGATTCGTCAGATGAGGATTCCCATTCCTCATCCGACTGGGTCAGAATCCTGTAGGCCCTCTTCAGAAGAATACCCCCATGTTTGCCATTGGACTACTAAATTTAGGGTATTCCCTGAGACTACCCAAGAAAAAAAGCAAACCTTCTTACAAAGGGAGGCTAGCGAAGTACCAGAGGCCGCTGCGGTTGATAAAAAATATCAAAACTGATTTTTTTATCGCCGCAGTGCGTGTAAAGTGAATGTGCAGTGATCAAAAAACAAATTTTTTTTTGTCACGCGGGTGGGGGGCGGGCGTGGGTGAACGCACGTGTGGGTGACCGATCAGGCCTGATCGGGCAAACACTGCGTTTTGGGTGGAGGGGCGAACTAAAGTGACACTAATACTATATAGATCTGACAGAGTTTTGATCACTTACAGATACTATAAAAGTACAAATGCTGATTAGCGATACGCTAATCAGCGAATAAGTGAGTGCGGTGGGCTGGGCGCTAACTGACGCTAAACTACCTAACCAAGGGACCTAAACTATCCTAAAACCTAACAGCCAATACTAGTGAAAAAAAAAAAGTGACAGTTTACACTGATCACTTTTTGTCTTTCACTAAGTGATTGACAGGGGGCGATCAAGGGGTTAATTAGGATGATGGGGGTAATGGAGGGTGATCTGGGGCTAAGGTGTAGTGTTGGTGGGTACTCACAGTGAAGTCTGCCCCTCTGCTGGATCCAACCGACGAAAAGGACCAGCAGAGGAGCAGAGAAGCCATATAACAGATCATATTTTACTATATGATCTGTTATCTGCTTCTGATTTGATTTTTTGAAAATCGCCAGCCTGCCCAGCCAAATGATCGTGGCTGGCAGCTGGTGACAAAATACTTTTGCCGGCCCGCGATGCGCATGCGCGGGCCGGCAATGCACGAAATCTCGCATCTCGCGAGAGGACGCACCGGCGCGTCCACCCAGAACAACAGGACCGCCGCAAAGACGCAATCCTGCGTACGGCGGTCCCTGAGGAGGGTTAATCCTGTTTTCTCTAGCAGATCTGAGATGAGTGCAGCCATTCCTTCCCAGGCCTTTTCCTCTGATCTGTAGCAGAGGGACTTCACTACTGAGCATCTACATAAAGGGCAGCACACATTCATACTCAACTAAAAAGCCTAGATCCGTAGATTAGGAATAGAACAGACATTTATAGGACATTTTATCATTTTCCCAAATTCTTATTTATTATTCAATTCTATTTATTATTCAATTTACTATATATTATTGGAGTCGGAGTTGGTCCGACTCCACCAAAATGAACACCGACTCCACGACTCAGACTCCACAGCCCTACTAAAAACTATGTTTGAAACCTATAAATCTACCCTTAAGGCTTATTGCACACTAACATGTGCGCTCCGTGGCCGTTCCGTGTGCATTCCGCATCACGGATGTGGACCCGTTCATTTCAATGGGTCCGCAAATCCGGAGATGTGGAATGGTACGGAACGGAACCCTATGGAAACACTATGGAGTGCTTCCGTGAGGTTTTGTCCCATACTTTCCGTTCCGCAAAAAGATGAACCTGTCCTATCTTTTTGCGAACGGACAGATTGCGGACCCATTAAAGTGAGTGGGTCCGCGAACCGCTGCGGCTGCCCCACGTTGGGTGTTCGTGCATTGCGGCCCTCAATTTGCGGGCCGCAGCACAGCTACGGGGCGCACACGTTCATGTGCAAGAGGCCTAACCAGGACACATCTGATGAACTGTACATCATCACCACTTTTTTCTTTTAATATTCAGTCATTTCAGTTTGAAATGCTTATGACATGAAAGAATAAATTAAGCTATTTTGTCAAAAATAATATATAAACAGTGTTATAACCAACTTAACCTACAAGTCATTAAAAAACAGGATTGGGGGACAATGCCATCAGTCTGTAGCTCCCACATATTCCAGCAAAACCAATCCATGCTATAGGATCACAGGGGGGCAGACTTCAGGAACGCAGGCATACTCCATGGAGCGAGGCAATGGTTTAGGTTAAAAATAGATATTTATGGTGGTTTAACACTCTAACATTATGCAGCTTGTACATAGTGTGTTTACAAGCCTTGATTTCTTTTATACAAACAATCCTTTTCACCTTGTAGTCAGAGTAATTATTTATTCATATGTTAAATGGAACATGTCATCTGAAAATGACCTTTTGTTTAAGGCCTCTTTTACACTTGCGTTGTTGGGATCCGGCATGCACTTCCGTTGCCGGAGTGCATGCCGGATCCGTAACAACGCAAGTGTACTGAAAGCATTTGAAGACGGAACCGTCTTCCAAATGCTTTCAGTGTTACTATGGCACCCAGGACGCTATTAAAGTCCTGGTTGCCATAGTAGGAGCGGGGAGCGGGGGAGCAGTATACTTACAGTCCGTGCGGCTCCCCGGCGCTCCAGAATGACGTCAGAGCGCCCCTTGCGCATGGATGGACGTGATCCATGTGATCACGTGATCCATGCGCTTGGGGCGCCCTGACGTCACTCTGGGAGCGCCCGGGAGCCGCACGGACGGTAAGTACACTGCTCCCTCGCTCCCCGATACACTTACCATGGCTGTCAGGACTTTAGCGTCCCGCAGCCATGGTAACCACTCTGAAAAAGCTAAATGTCGCTCCGCAATGCGCCGAAGACGACGTTTAGCTTAAGGCCGGATCCGGATCAATGCCTTTTCAATGGGCATTGATCCCGGATCCGGCCTTGCGGCAAGTCATTCAGGATTTTTGGCCGGGAGCAGAAAAGCGCAGCATGCTGCGGTATTTTCTCCGCCAAAAAACGTTCCGTACCGAACTGTAAGACATCCTGATCATCCTGAACGATTACTCTCCATTCAGAATGCATTAGGATAATCCTGATCAGTAATTCTTCCGGCATAGAGTCCCGACGACGAACTCTATGCCGGAAGACAAATAACGCAAGTGTGAAAGAGCCCTAATCATGCTTTTATGTTAAACCTATTTTGTTTTAAATTTTTTTTTTTTTTTTTACTTAATTTTCCATGTCACTATCTAGTCTTAAAAAAAAAAAGTTCAAGAATCATGGCGTGTTCCCACTGGCCACAAGGCCTAATAATATGTTGAGATTTTCCAGGGACTCTCCTTAGAAGTCAATGAGGACCCTTTAGTCTATCATGTCTATGGCCCATGTGGCTGCTCCTAAAGAACAGGAACTATTAAAGGGAACCTGTCACAAAGAAAACACATATAAAACGCCAGCATTAAAAGGGGCAATTCCTACACAGACACTGGGGGCATATCGCTAGATATGCCCCTATTGTCTGATAGGTGCGGGTCCCACTTCTAGGAACCACACCTACAATGAGAACGGAGCGGGGAAATGAATGGAGGGCGCATGCGCAGCCGCCCCCCATTCATTTCTATAGGGCCGCCGAAAATAGCCGAGCACTGCGCTCCCATTCACTCCTATGGTAGCAGCGCTTGGTGGTGGATGGGACCCTGGGGATATCCTGGGTCCTCCAGCCAGAAACTCTCCCCACTCCGTTCTAGTTGAATAGGACCCGCACCTATCAGACAATGGGGGCATTTCCTAGCGATATTCCCGATTGTCTGTGAAGGGAATACCCCTTTAAACTTATAGAAGTCTGTAACTTGGTTGCAAAATTGGTTTTGCCTCTGGTGTCAGATGCACTAATGGGAAAAAAAAACGCTGTTATTTCCCTGCCCTCGTCATGTAAAGTAGCTCTTGAAGTCAAAGGGGAAGCAGCTTTTCTCCTGAAGTCAAGCGCGCCGCGCCCCTTTCCCGTACCTAAGTATTTAATTGATAGATGTTCAAATTTCTATCATGTCAAATGCAAGTTCTAAATACCATGCATGTACCGCATCCCTGTAATTTCCTGCGTCTGTGCAAAATTTGATTTAAAAACTAGTCATTTCCTCCAGATGACACCTTCCCTTTAACATTCAAACAGTCTCCTATTTTCACTTGTCAGTCTCCTCAGTTTGGTAGTTGTCTTGACAGACTGTTGACAACCATGTCCATTTTCATATAACATTGTGACAAACAGGAATTATAAAAAAAAAGTAAAAACCTATAAAATGCAGGAATTACAGTCCTTGAAAAGTACAGTTGTGTTCAAAATAATAGCAGTCAGGTATCACTAACCTGATCAATCACTGTTTTTGGTAGAAATGATATTTCTCATGCAAATAATTACTAGCAGGTGTAGTAGAGTAATATAAATCCAACCGACCCAACAGTCATGACATGCATGCTGCTGATTCTGTGTGATTGAATCACTAATTGAAAGCGGCATGTTCAAAATAATAGCAGTGTGGAGTTCAATTAGTGAGGTCATTCATTCTTGAAAAACAGTGCAATTATTGCCCTTATTTAAGGAATGAGGGATACAAATGTTGACATTGCTGGTGCTAGTGCATTTCCCTCTGAAATTCTGAGGGAAATGGTTTGTTCCAGACATTGTTCAGAAGAACAGCGTACCTTGATTAAAAAGTATGATTAAGAGGGGAAAACATATAAAGAAGTTCAGAAAATGATAGGCTTTTCAGCTAAAATGATCGCAAATGCTTTAAAATGGCAACAAAACCTGAAAGACGTGGAAGAAAGCAAAAACTACCATTCGAATGGATAGAAATTAGCCAAAATGGCAAGGACTCAGCCACAATCAGCTCCAGGAAGATCAAAGAAGTCTAAAGTTACCTGTGAGTACTGTTACAATTAGCAGACGCCTATGCGAAGCCAAGCTATCTGCAAGAAGCCCCCATAAAGTCCCACTGTTGAAAAAAAGACGGGAGGAAGAGGTTACAATTTGCCAAAGAGCACATTGACTGGCCTAAAGAGAAATGGCGCAACATTTTGTGGACTGATGAAAGTAAGATTGTTCTTTTTAGGTCTAGTGGCCGAGACAGTTTGTCAGATGACCCCCAAACACTGAATTTCAAGCCACAGTACACTGTGAAGACAGTGAAGCATGGTGGCGCAAGCATTATATAGGGGGATGTTTCTCATACTAAGGTTTTGGGCCTATTTATCGCATACCAGGGATCATGGATCAGTTTGAAAACATCAGAATACTTGAAGAGGTCATGCGCCTTATGCTGAAGAGGAAATGCGCTTGAAATGGGTGTTCCAACAAGACAACACCCCAAACACACCAGTAAACGTGCAACATCTTGGTTCCAGACCAACAAGATTGACGTTATGAAGTGGTCAGAGCCCAATCCCCAGATCTTAATCCAATAGAAAACTTGTGGGGTGACATCAAAATGCAGTTTCGGAGCAAAACTAAGAAATAGAGAAGAACTGTGGAATGTAGTCCAATCATCCGTGGGCTGGAATACCTGTTCACAGGTGCCAGAAGTTTAGTTGACTCATGCAACACAGATTACAGCAGTTCTCAGAAACAGTGGTTATACAACTAAATATTTAGGTTAAGTGATTCAAAGGAAAGCAAAATCTTCAAACATTTTTTCTGTTTATATAGTGAATGTTTGAGTTTGTAAAGAAGAATACAACCACTGCTATTTTTTTAACAGTCTAATATTAACTTTTCTTCAATTTCTTTAGAGCAACAACACAAATTTGATATATTTTTCTTCATGTTTTGATTTGGAATAGAATATATAGTGTTCCCAATGCATTTGTGTGTATGGAAATAAAAGCTATTAGAAGGATTTTGAGCTTTATTCACTTTTTTAAACACACTGCTATTATTTTGAACACAACTGTAAGTGTACCCCAAAAACCTATATGTTTCCTGAAAGCAGACAACCTGATAATTGCAGCTGTCTTGACAGACTAATGACATGTCCACATTTAGGTAACTTTGTGACAAACAGGAAATATAAAAAAATGCATCAAAACAAACTTTTGCATCTAAAACTCACATCCAGTCAGTCTACACACATTAAACTATGTATAAATAACATATGGAATTGTGCAAAGCTAATATATAACACAAGCATATACATCGAAAGGTTTTGCTTCTAAAAACACTGAAATAGAGGACGTGTAATATTTGGAAGATATCCACAAATGCGTAAAAAATTTATACTAGCAAACAGATGACTTTTTATCAAAATCTACTTTTTGTGAAAGTGCACAGCATACAGTGTATAAAATTAGTTATAAAATAACCTAATGACTAATACACACAACCACCTTAACGCAGCCTGGCAGCAAACAGTGGTTTTCTAAAAAATTGGATGAAAATTCTAATTTGTGTCTAAATATATTCTCTAGCAGAGATATCATGATAGATAAAAATCTAGCGGGTCATTTAGGACTTTTTATGGCTATATCTGGTGCAGATTCTTTCTCACGCCTGTTCTCATGTTGTGGTGGAGATCTGCGACTTCTTCCACGCTTACGCCAGGTCTAAAAAAAGGGCGCGGGGAAGTGATGGCCAGCAGGCACGTCTCATTCATCATTTTCTATGCCTGGTTTAGGTGTAAAAATGAGTCTGAATGTAAGACAGCAAGGAATCTGTCTTACATTTAGAATTGGGCAGTGGATAGCCGAAGGTATGTAGAGATCCACGCCAGCGCAGGAGCTTATTAAGACCACTTCTTAATAAATGTGCCCCATAGTCTGCAAAAAAACAATAATATGTGAGAGTTCTTACATATCGCATCAGTGTACAATCAATGCTGCATGTGTTAAATAAATGCTAAAATTAAAGGAATGCACCAACCAACATTTGCATGCAAGAGGTAGAATTATATAGTATATAATTTCCATTCATCTATATTAAATGTAATCCTAATTAACAATGATAAATCCCTGAATATATATTATATAATGCAATAACTAAGACTGCTCACAGACGGGTTTAGTATGGGTGCTTTATAGCCCCTGTATTATGTACACAACACCTGAACCTCCTGCACAGTCTCAGACTGGCCCACAGGGGAACAGCTAAATTCCCTGGTGTCCCTAGAGCTAGGGTGGGGCCGCCAGTCTTATACCGATTGCGCAAGTTGCACATGGAACAGTAGTTGACTGCACTACATACGAATAGACATGCTATCCGTCCATATAAAAACTGGGTAGAGTTAAGAGACTCCCCAATTTAAAGTTGTAGATGCTCGTGGAGAAGACCTCCAAACACAGAGGCCCACCACTCTGTATCCTCTTTCCTCAGGGACCTTCTCGAAGTTGCTGCAGGGGCCCCATAATCAATCACCTTGAGCATTTTGCTGCTGCCTGCCTCTGTGTGAGCAGGTGGGAATTTGCATGTAGCTGCGCATAAGCCCCTAAAATGAATTTACTGTGGGCCCTAATAATAATAAGGGGACAATAAAAGCTCCCATCTGAAAAGCGGCTGAATATAGTTGCTTTTTTTTTTTTAAGAAAAAACACAGTACTTCAAAACTATAGTTAGTGCGATCAGTTAGCAGTGAGTAAAATGTCTTTTCTGACTGATAAAATCTTTCTATCTGTCAGAAATATATTAGATTCCTCTGTAGTAATAATATTATCGCTATTGTTGCAGTGTGTAACGTACCCACAAGAGAAGAGGTCTGTATACAGTGGTGTATCTACCATATAGGCAGACCACGCAGCTGCTATAGGGCCGTGAGAAAAAGGGGCCCGAAGTGGAGGAGAGGCCCCGCCCCCTAATTGCTCCTGTCTATCTTTCATAAACTAAAGGACCCTTGATGATGTCATCACAGGTCCTGTAAGGGAACTGCACAGTGTAAAGTGTAGGTTCCCAGGTTAGAACAGTGCATCTGCCAGATCTGTGATGACATCATCTTCAACATCACAGGTCCGGCAGAATCTAACAAAGGGAACTGCACCAAAAATGTGTAGTTCCTATGCTTGAAAGGTACATCTGCCAGGACCTGTGATGACATCATCACAGGTCCTTCAACCCATAACAGCAAGTATTAGAAGTTCACAATCATCTCTGCATTGATCCTACAGACTGGAATGGAGTGGTAAGAGGGAGGTCCTCCACTTCTCTTCATTACCCTCCCCCCATGCTCTGTTTTTGCTCACTCATATGTATAATACTTCAGACGTGACCACTACCTCATGTACCTCACACACACAGTGACCATAATGTATAACTGACCACATATTTCTGGTAAACCGTGCATCTACAGTATTATACCTTTTATATATATATATATATATATCTTATATATACAGTACAGACCAAAAGTTTGGACACACCTTCTCATTCAAAAGTTTTCTCTTTATTTTCATGACTATGAAGGCATCAAAACTATGAATTAACACATGTGGAATTATATACATAACAAACAAGTGTGAAGACAACTGAAAATATGTCATATTCTAGGGTTCTTCAAAGTAGCCACATTTTGCTTTGATTACCGCTTTGCACACTCTTGGCATTCTCTTGATGAGCTTCAAGAGGTAGTCCCCTGAAATGTCTTCCAACAGTCTTGAAGGAGTTCCCAGAGATCTTAGCACTTGTTGGCCCTTTTGCCTTCACTCTGCGGTCTAGCTCACCCCAGAATCATCTCGATTGGGTTCAGGTCTGACTGTGGGAGGCCAGGTCATCTGGCGCAGCACCCCATCACTCGACCTTCATGGTCAAATAGCCCTTACTTTCAAAGTTTTCCCAATTTTTTCGGGCTGACTGACTGACCTTCATTTCTTAAAGTAATGATGGCCACTCGTTTTTCTTTACTTAGCTGCTTTTTTCTTTGCCATAATACAAATTCTAACAATCTATTCAGTAGGACTATCACTGTGAATCCCCTGACTTCTCCTCAACGCAACTGATGGTCCCAACCCCATTTATAAGGCAAGAAATCCCACTTATTAAACCTGACAGGGCACACCTGTGAAGTGAAAACCATTTCAGGGGACTACCTCTTGAAGCTCATCAAGAGAATGCCAAGAGTGTGCAAAGCAGTAATCAAGCAAAAGGTGCTACTTGAAGAACCTAGAATATGACAGATTTTCAGTTGTTTCACACTTGTTTGTTATGTAGATAATTCCACATGTGGTAATTCATAGTTTTTGATGCCTTCATAGTCATGAAAATAAAGAAAACTCTTTGAATGAGAAGGTGCGTCCATAACTTTGGTCTGTACTGTATATATATATATACTCCCCATACCGTACATTCAGAAAGCAAGTATGCTTTCTGATTGATGGGGAAAGGGGATTGATAGCATGCACAAAAAATAATCCATGTTATCCCCCCCCCATGTACAGTTAGGGAGAGAGAAAGCTCTGTCTCTTCTCTCCTCCTGCAGCCTGTCACAGGCCCCCCACTGGTCCCTCTTCACCTACTCTCTGCTGCGCAGCAGCTATTGAGTGACATTCTAAGAATTGTAGTCAAGAGGGCAGAACTGCATGTATATTCAGCTCTCACTGAAAACCCATTTTCTAAGCGCTGTAACTTTCATGAATAGGTCACTGTGATTTTAGACTTTTGTTAAAGCTTAGATTGTGATTTGTATTGCTACACAGCTGAGATCCAGCAATCAGAATACATCCTAGGGCGAGAAAAGGTTAGGGGGATTTTCTAGGATTGCTGGCGGCTTTTAAACAAATATGCTCATGTACTGTACCTGAGGGTACATCTTCCCATGCTTTTTTTCCCTATTTTGACTCTTCTGACCCGTTTTCATATCAAATAAATAAAACTATCTTGATGGTTTACCTCCTGTATTAGCACTTTCCTATTCTGTATCCAATCAAACCCATGATGAACTTCTCCTTTCTCCACTGCTCTAGAATGGCTCCTATCAATGCTTACTAATTTATAGCTCATGCCACCCACTATTTACATGGACACTCCCCAATCACTGCCTCTGCTGCTGCTATGACATGGCCATGAACATATCACAGGAAATAAGAAAGAGCTGCATGGACATGGTCATGTGACCACAGCCCAGAACAGAAGATACTATAGGAACATTACAAAATTACAGCTACCTTCATAAATGATTATATAAAAGGATGTTGATGCAAATTGAAAAAACCCTTTCAAGGGGTTCTCTAGTTTAGCTCTCATTCCTTAAGGCACCCATACACATTAGAGCAAAGGCCACCCAAGCCACTGACTTCAGCAGGACTAGATGACTATGGAGGTATAAGCAAAGTGTCTGTGGATCACTACAGCTGGATAATTAGGATAAGGTGCTCTTGGTCTTTGTGACCCACCCAGTCACAGAAGAGAATAAATAACAAAACGATAAGACCAGGCACTCAAATATGTAGTCAAATGAGAAGTATTTAATGGAGATTATACTCCCTAAAAACGGCAATAATATATAAATAAAATCAATACATAATCAACAGCATAAAATCTCATACAAATATAATCACATAAATAGCGGCAAAGATAACCATCAAAATATAAATGTATGGGTAACCGCAGTTTTTATATCTAATTAATAGCAGCAATAGAAACAACTTGTGTCCAGTTAATAGCAGTGGATACAAAGTATCAGTCAACAACCCGTTGATAATCAGGATCCAAAGTGTAGGAAACCCCAATCGATCTGTTTGATTCTTAGTGAATAATCGTCTTGGATAATCGTATGTCTCAATGACACTTTTTAGTTAGACGACTTTTTCGATAATCACACTCTTAAATAATCGTGGTTCCATACGATATTATCAGCAGCGCATACATGAGTGTCACAAGTCCTTAAGAAGACAGAGAGGACAAAGAGGCACAGTGTGGTATTGAACCAAGGTGGCGTCCCACCTGTTAGAGCAACTGTGTTGTTACCTCAATCCAGCCGGTATCCTCTTATCCCTGTACGAGCTTGAAAGATTCGCAATAAGCCAGATATCAGCTGGCTGTACACTCACGCATACATTTATATTTTGATGGTTATCTTTGCTGCTATTTATGTGATTATATTTGTATGAGATTTTATGCTGTTGATTATGTATTGATTTTATTTATATATATTGCCATTTTTAGGGAGTATAATCTCCATTAAATACTTCTCATTTGACTACATATTTGAGTGCCTGGTCCTTATGACTATGGAGGGTATGCCAGTAAAATAGAAGAAGTCCAGCATCTATATATGAAGAATTTTCAGGTCTTATTAAACATCCTCAGTTAAGTCCAAGTGGACAAATGCAATGATAATCGTCAACACAAGGTGTTCAACGGTGCTATTAGTCGCTGCAAACTCCAGCCTGAATAGGGTCTTCATTTTAGTATGGTGAATATAGCACTTGTTTCCCTTTCATAATACTGGTGTGGAACAGTTTTCATTTGGCACAAATAATTTCTCCCGCAGAATATTTTTAATAACATGCTAGGGGTGCATAACTTTGCTGACAACATAGTGTTACTTTTCATCATTCATGATAAATAGTACTTTCGACCACCCCTGTTATACAGTTTCCCCCATAAGACTAACATCTGACAATCGTGATAACAAAATGTAAAAAAACAAGTGGGGTAATTTCTCAAAACTGGTGTAAAGTAGACACTGACTCAGTTTGCCCATTAGCAACCAATCAATTCCTCGTCTCATTTTCCAAATGATCTGTCAAAAATGAAAGGTGGAATCTGATGGTTGCTTTGGGCAACTAAACCAGTTCTACTTTACACCAGTTTGAAAAATTACCCCAAAAATTTAATAACTGTACGGTCCTCTTGACAACCCCCCCTCCAAATGATGACTGTGGGGGTATGTTGGATTTCAACAGCCTATCCTTTTCCTCTCAGGGAGACAATCCGGCACCATAGATGTCATTTTATTAGAGCTGACATTTTAATTGAAATGATTCTGAAATGCTGTATACTGTATATTTACTATATATTTGTGCGGTCAGGCAAGCCTTATTGCAGTTATGGTCATTTGTAAACAGGAGTTTTTTCAATTTGTCATCACAGGAATGACTGGTCTTCTAATTTGTGACTATAAATTTTTTCACATCTAATTTACAAAAATCTCTTTGGGTACGTCCACACAGGAAGTAAAATGAAACGGAAAATCCACTGCGTATTTTGCCATGGATCCGCAACAAAATCTGTAACGAATCTGCAGCAAAACCCACCTCAACCGACTGTATTGCATAGGATGAAATCCCTGGTGGAAATTCGTAGCTTAAGTTGACATGCTATGGATATAAAATCTTTACTGCTGGTGAATTTAAAATGAATTATTTTGCAGTGCATGGAAAATTGGTATTTAGAATGTGTAAATGCTGTTAATTGAGCATAAAAGTATATAGGTTTAACTTGTACACAGTATAAAACAACCAAAATCTACAAATATCCTAAGAAATCTCCAGAACATGTGGAAAGTCTTGAGTCTTTAATTTATGTTTTTACTCCAGAAGAATGTTCTCATAACCTCTGTGTTTTGATTTTCTCATAAGTTGGGGGGGGATTTTTTCAAATTCTTTTACGTTAATAAATACATAGGCTGGAAGTGACTAATGGGAGACGTTTTAACTTCTGAATACAGATCAGATTACAGCTCCATCGAAAGCACAATGTGGGGGTTGAGTGAAACTTCAGAAAAAGGGAAGGGCTGTCCAAATATCCACATTCCGTCACACAAATGTGTCCTCTGTTCATTACACACAACACACTGTTTTGAAGGCAGCATACACACAGACTGTGTATCGTGGAAAAAATCTATACAAATGCCTCCCAATGAAGTCTGTAAATTATGGAGTAGCTATTTAATTTCCTGTAGGCTGACAAAGTTAAAGACATATACATTAATGCCATATAGCTTCTTGATTTCCTAAATTATAATTTTTTTTTATTTTATATAATCTTTATTGTATATTAGTGTTTTTTTTTTACATCATACAAAAGCATTTTGACAACTTTAAATTACAAAACCATGTGTATCACATCCCCCCCCCCCCCCCCCCCCACCCGATTCCTTATGCTGCCTAGAGGGGGGGGGGAGAAAAATAAAATAAAAAATTCTTTTTTTTTTTAATACCTCCTCCCTGCCCTTTCTCTCTCCCCGCCTCCTGGGGTCCAGCGCACGAACAAAGATAAACCAAAAGCAGTTAATGCCTTACGTTAACCATATCTGCCATAATTTAACAAATCTTTTTTTCTAGTAAACCTCTCTCATTCTTTAATCGAAGGGGGAGCCTTACCTCCCCAATGACCCATAATGCATTTCCTTGCCGGGAAAAGAAGTTTGGATGCAATTTCTTAATGTTAGGGGGTGTCTGTTTTGTCCATCACTCCCAATACACACACAAGTCTCAAATGTATGGGGTACTGTAATCTGATGATATTGCTTTATTGTTTCCTTAACCTGTCCCCAGAATTCCTGAGTCCTTCTGCACGTCCAGAGTATATGGACATCGTCCACCCCTACCTCCCCGCATTTTAAACAGCTAAACACTTAGGTTTTAATATTTCATTAATTCTCAGGGGATAGTAATGACGATTTAGTATGTAAAATGGGGTATATCCTCGTAGAAATATTCTTTGAGACCCTATTGTTTTGCTGATTGTCTGATGACCAGAGCTCTGATTGCGGGGGGTTATTATACCTCTCTCGCATTTATTATGTTAGGTTAGAAGTTGCTCTTCCTTAGTCTTTTGATGTACAAAACATTCATATATTTTTTGATAGCCAGCTTTCCCCTGCCGTTAACCTAGATATATTAAGCAGGCGGCTGCGAAGGGTCTCTATTTGTGGAGCTTTTCCTAACAAACCTGCGCAATGCACTTGTAACTGTAGATAAAAGATTCTCACTTCTAGATTGGCCCAACTTATATTCCTTGTTATAGGCTTCAGATGTTATTATATCACCTTGCTTCCATATCTGACCCAGTTTATAGACTCCATGTTTCCACCACACTGCCTGTTCAATTAGCTTCAGATCAGTAAGATGGATATTCCCCCACAGTATGGTGTCCGCATGGAGTCCCACCTGGTTCCACAGTTTCCTTGCCTGTCTCCAAACCGTATCCATCAGCTCAAAGAGCGGTATCTTGTTACTACTCTGTTGTCCCAAAATCCCAGCTTCAATTACTTGAAATATAGTACATTTCTCTAGCCTTTTATTTATTCCTAAAATCATGGACTTATATCTTTGCGTATTGCTCCACATTATCATATTTTTTATTTGGCCGGAAATAAAATAAAGTTTCACATCAGGAACTGATAATCCACCCTCCCTCTCGTGAATACATAATATTTGTGCTTTTATCCTTGGTTTTTTTCCTCGCCAGATCAGGTCCATTAGTGTGCTAGTTATTATTTAAAATATTTTTTGGGGGATTATTATCGGTGAATTCCACAGGACATAGTTAAGGGATGGTAGCAGGCACATTTTCACCAAGGAGATACGACCTGCCATCGAAACATACAGTTTTTTCCATACTTCTATTTTTTTCTTAATTTCCTTTATTTTTGGGGTCACATTCAGTTGGATATAATCCTTGGGGTTCGGGGTTATTTGAATACCTAAATATTTAACGGGTTCATTAATCTTCTTAATTTTCGGGCTCAAGCTGGGTATTCGCAAAATAGCGCATGACATTATCCGTTGTGGTCTTACCTGACATGAACCCCGTCTGATCCTCATGAACCAATCCCGACACCACACTTCTAAGTCTAGTTGCCAAAATCTTTGCTAATATTTTGTTGTCTGTGTTAATTAACGAGATGGTGATGGATCATGTGATGAGCGTAGTGAGGTCATCAAAGGTCCTATTGCTCACAGATCAAGACAGAAGAGATGCCGGCTGCGCGAACAAGTGGATTAAGGTGAGTTAAATTATTTTGAATTTTATTTTAACCCCTCCAGCCCTATTTTACTTAGCATTCTGTATTCAGAATGCCATTATTTTCCCTTATAACCATGTTATAAGGGAAAATAATAATGATCGGGTCCCCATCCCGATCGTCACCTAGCAACCGTGCGTGAAAATCGCACCGCATCCGCACTTGCTTGCGGATGCTTGCGATTTTCATGCAACCCCATTCATTTCTATTGGGCCTGCGTTACGTGAAAAATGCACAAAGAGGAGCATGCTGCGATTTTCACGCAACGCACAAGTGATGCGTGAAAATCACCTCACGCATTGCACCCGCACGGAAAACTCGCCCGTGTGAAAGGGGCCTAAGGAGCCCCACAGACTCCCTGATATTTCCAGTCCGGAGAGAGAGATCCTGTATTGCCAAATTACATTTTTTTATTTCTTGAAATATATCTTGCAGGCTAGGAACCTGCACCTCCTTTGTTACGGCAATTTCTTCAGTCACTCCCTGTTTATTAACACTCTCCCCAGACTGGAAACTCACCTCTGACATTTTCAATCCAAAATTTCCCTCTCTACTAGACACGCCCTCTTGTACTAGGGGCTCATCCTCTTTTTTCTTTTTTGACGGATTGATTTGTCCCCGCATATTGGTCAGGAGTAACTGCTTTGATTTTTCAGATTTTTTATAATCGATGGGGAGATTGAGGTGTTAAGTTCCACCTGTACCCTACCCTTTTTCCCAGCCCCCTGTCTAGCCATCTCTGTGCTTTCTCACTGCCTACCCCTTGCGCCCCAGGCTGCTCGTTTGTATACCAGCAGCCAATCAGATAGTGCCAGTTAAAATCAAAGAAAGCAAAGGCAGACCCTTAGTTAATAAACGTTGGTTAGCAGTTAGTTCATACATCCTTGGGCTGCCGGTAGTTGAATTAATCTTGTTAACCAGATTTATTAGGACCAGTTTGTATAAAAAAAAAACAACAGTGGCAGGACCCTTAACCACTTAAGGACCACAGGTTTATACCCCCTAAAGACCAGGCCCTTTTTTTACAAATCGGCACTCCACAACTTTAGCGGTTTATTGCTCGGTCATGCAACTTACCATCCAAATGAATTTTACCTCCTTTTCTTCTCACTAATAGAGCTTTCATTTGGTGGTATTTCATTGCTGCTGACATTTTTACTTTTTTTGTTATTAATCGAAATTTAACGATTTTTTTGCAAAAAAATGACATTTTTCACTTTCAGTTGTAAAATTTTGCAAAAAAAACCAGATCCATATATAAATTTTGCTCTAAATTTATTGTTCTACATGTCTTTGATAAAAAAAAATGTTTGGGTAAAAAAAAAATGGTTTGGGTAAAAGTTATAGCGTTTACAAACTATGGTACAAAAATGTGAATTTCCGCTTTTTGAAGCAGCTCTGACTTTCTGAGCACCTGTCATGTTTCCTGAGGTTCTACAATGGCCAGACAGTACAAACACCCCACAAATGACCCCATTTCAGAAAGTAGACACCCTAAGGTATTCGCTGATGGGCATAGTGAGTTCATAGAACTTTTTATTTTTTGTCACAAGTTAGCGGAAAATGGATGATTTTTTTTTTTTTTTTCTTACAAAGTCTATATTCCACGTAACTTGTGACAAAGAAATATAAAGTTCTATGAACTCACTATGCCCATCACGACAATACCTTGGGGTCTCTTCTTTCCAAAATGGGGTCACTTGTGGGTAGTTCTACTGCCCTGGCATTCTAGGGGCCCAAATCTGTGTAAGGAGTTTGAAATCAAATTCTGTAAAAAATGACCAGTGAAATCCGAAAGGTGCTCTTTGGAATATGGGGCCCCTTTGCCCACCTAGGCTGCAAAAAAGTGTCACACATCTGGTATCTCTGTATTCAGGAGAAGTTGAGGAATGTGTTTTGGGGTGTCTTTTTACATATACTCATGCTGGGTGAGATAAATATCTTGTCAAATGCCAACTTTGTATAAAAAAAATGGAAAAGTTGTCATTTGCCAAGAAAGTTCTCTCACCCAGCATGGGTATATGTAAAATGACACCCCAAAACACATTCCCCAACTTCTCCTGAGTACGGAGAAACCAGATGTGTGACACTTTTTTGCAGCCTAGGTGGGCAAAGGGGCCCACATTCCAAAGAGCACCTTTCGGATTTCACTGGTTTATTTTTACAGAATTTGATTCAAACTCCTTACCACACATTTGGGCCCCTGGAGAATGCCAGGGCAGTATAACTACCCCACAAGTGACCCCATTTTGGAAAGAAGAGACCCCAAGGTATTCGCTGATGGGCATAGTGAGTTCATGGAAGTTTTTATTTTTTGTCACAAGTTAGTGGAATATGAGACTTTGTATGAAAAAATAAAATAAAAAAAAATCATCAATTTTCCACTACTTTGACAAAAAATAAAAAATTCTAGGAACTCGCCATGCCCCCACGAATACCTTGGGGTGTCTTCTTTCCAAAATGGGGTCACTTGTGGGGTAGTTATACTGCCCTGCATTTTCCAGGGGCCCTAATTGTGGTAAGTAGGTAAATGACCTGTGAAATCCAAATGGTGCTCTTTGGTATTATGGGCCTCCTTTGCCCTACCTAGGCTGCAAAAAGTGTCACACATCTGGTATCTCCGTACTCAGGTAGAAGTTGGGGAATGAGTTTTGGGGTGTCATTTTTAGCATATACCCATGCTGGGGAGTCAGAGAAATATCTTGGCAATAGACAACTTTTCCCAGTTTTTTATACAAGTTGGCATTGACCAAGATATTTATCTCACCCAGCATGGGTATATGTAAAAAGGACACCCTAAAACACATTCCTCAACTTCTCCTGAATACAGAGATTACAGATGTGTGACACTTTTTGCAGGCCTAGGTGGGCAAAGGGGCCCATATTCCAAGAGGCACCTTTCGGATTCACTGGTCATTTTTTACAAGAATTGATTTCAAACTCCTTACCACACATTGGCCCCTAGAAATGCCAGGGCAGTAGAACTACCCCACAAGTGACCCATTTTGGAGAGACGAAGAGACCCCAAGGTATTCGCTGATGGGCATAGTGAGTTCATGGAAGTTTTTATTTTTTGTCACAAGTTAGTGGAATATGAGACTTTGTATGAAAGAAAAAAAAAAAAGAAATCATCATTTTCCACTAACTTGTGACAAAAAATAAAAAATTCTAGGAACTCGCCATGCCCCTCACGGAATACCTTGGGGTGTCTTCTTTCCAAAATGGGGTCACTTGTGGGGTAGTTATACTGCCCTGGCATTTTCCAGGGGCCCTAATGTGTGGTAAGTAGGTAAATGACCAGTGAAATCCGAAAGGTGCTCTTTGGAATATGGGCCCCTTTGCCCACCTAGGCTGCAAAAAAGTGTCACACATGTGGTATTTCCGTACTCGGGAGAAGTTGGGGAATGTGTTTTGCGGTGTCATTTTACATATACCCATGCTGGGTGAGAGAAATATCTTGGCAAAAGACAACTTTTCCCATTTTTTTATACAAAGTTGGCATTTGACCAAGATATTTCTCTCACCCAGCATAGGTATATGTAAAATGACACCCCAAAACACATTCCCTAACTTCTCCTGAGTACGGCGATACCAGATGTGTGACACTTTTTTGCAGCCTAGATGCGCAAAGGTGCCCAAATTCCTTTTAGGAGGGCATTTTTAGACATTTGGATACCAGACTTCTTCTCATGCTTTGGGGCCCCTAGAATGCCAGGGCAGTATAAATACCCCACATGTGACCCCATTTTGGAAAGAAGACACCCCAAGGTATTCAATGAGGGGCATGGCGAGTTCATAGAAATTTTGTTTTTTGGCACAAGTTAGCGGAAATTGATATTTTTTATTTTTTTCTCACAAAGTCTCCCTTTCCGCTAACTTGGGACAAAAATTTCAATCTTTCATGGACTCAATATGCCCCTCACGGAATACCTGGGGGTGTCTTCTTTCCGAAATGGGGTCACATGTGGGGTATTTATACTGCCCTGGCATTCTAGGGGCCCTAAAGCGTGAGAAGAAGTCTGGAATATAAATGTCTAAAAAATTTTACGCATTTGGATTCCGTGAGGGGTATGGTGAGTTCATGTGAGATTTTATTTTTTGACACAAGTTAGTGGAATATGAGACTTTGTAAGAAAAAAAAAAAAAAAATTCCGCTAACTTGGGCCAAAAAAATGTCTGAATGGAGCCTTACAGAGGGGTGATCAATGACAGGGGGGTGATCAATGACAGGGGGGTGATCAATGACAGGGGGGTGATCAGGGAGTCTATATGGGGTGATCACCCCCCTGTCATTGATCACCCCCCTATAAGGCTCCATTCAGATGTCCGTATGTGTTTTGCGGATATCGATCCATGTATCCGTGGATCCGTAAAAATCATACAGACATCTGAATGCAGCCTGACAGGGGGGGTGATCAATGACAGGGGGGTGATCAGGGAGTCTATATGGGGTGATCACCCCCCCTGGAAGGCTCCAGGGAGACGCCTGTATGTGTTTTGCGGATCCGATCCATCTATCAGTGGATCCGTAAAAATCATGCGGACGTCTGAATGGAGCTTTACAGGGGGGTGATCAATGACAGGGGGGTAATCAATGACAGAGGGGTGATCAGGGAGTCTATATGGGGTGATCACAACAGTCATTGATCATGCCCCTGTAAGGCTCCATTCAGATGTCCGTATGTGTTTTGCGGATCTGATCCATGTATCCGTGGATCCGTAAAAATCATACGGACATCTGAATGCAGCCTGACAGGGGGGGTGATCAGGGAGTCTATATGGGGTGATCACCCCCCCTGGAAGGCTCCAGGGAGACGCCTGTATGTGTTTTGCGGATCCGATCCATCTATCAGTGGATCCGTAAAAATCATGCGGACGTCTGAATGGAGCTTTACAGGGGTGTGATCAATGACAGGGGTGTAATCAATGACAGGGGGTGATCAGGGAGTCTATATGGGGTGATCACCACAGTCATTGATCACGCCCCTGTAAGGCTCCATTCAGACGTCCGTGTGCGTTTTGCGGATCCGATCCATCTATCAGTGGATCCGTAAAAATCATACGGACATCTGAATGCAGCCTGACAGGGGGGGTGATCAATGACAGGGGGGTGATCAGGGAGTATATATGGGGTGATCACCCCCCCTGGAAGGCTCCAGGGAGACGCCTGTATGTGTTTTGCGGATCCGATCCATCTATCAGTGGATCCATAAAAATCATGCGGACATCTGAATGGAGCTTTACAGGGGGTTGATCAATGACAGGGGGGTAATCAATGACAGGGGGGTGATCAGGGAGTCTATATGGGGTGATCACCACAGTCATTGATCACGCCCCTGTAAGGCTCCATTCAGACGTCCGTATGCGTTTTGCGGATCCGATCCATCTATCAGTGGATCCGTAAAAATCATGCGGACATCTGAATGGAGCTTTACAGGGGTGTGATCAATGACAGGGGGGTAATCAATGACAGGGGAGTGATCAGGGAGTCTATATGGGGTGATCAGGGGTGATCAGGGGCTAATAAGGGGTTAATAAGTGACGGGGGGGTGTAGTGTAGTGTAGTGTAGTGGTGCTTGGTGCTACTTTACTGAGCTACCTGTGTCCTCTGGTGGTCGATCCAAACAAAGGGGACCACCAGAGGACCAGGTAGCAGGTATATTAGACGCTGTTATCAAAACAGCGTCTAATATACCTGTTAGGGGTTAAAAAAAACACATCTCCAGCCTGCCAGCGAACGATCGCCGCTGGCAGGCTGGAGATCAACTCTCTTACCTTCCGTTCCTGTGAGCGCGCGCGCCTGTGTGCGCGCGTTCACAGGAAATCTCGGCTCACGCGAGATGACGACAATCGGCGTTAGTGTGACCTGGGAGCGCCGCAGAAATGACGCCTTTCGGCGTTAGCGTGACGGTAAGTGGTTAATTAGTAGGCATTGGTTAGCCAGTTAGTTCATAACCTCCGTGACGGCCTGTAACTGGTTAATTCAATTAGTAAAAATACTTCATAGCATGACACAATATCAGTCCTTATTCCACTTCAGGGTATAGGATAACAGGCCCCCAAACTGTTTCCTCCTCATATATCTCCCGCTGGTCTCAATTTGTTATTAATATTTAGTTTTTCAGGAAAAGTTTTAGTTTTTTTTTTTCTTTTTTCCCACCTTCTTTTCCCTTTTTAGTCTGTCCCGTTTTTTTCCACTTTTTCACCTTTACTCCCTCCAATAAACAGTCAGACAGGTAATTGCGCTGTAGTTACGCTGTATTTTAGGCCATTCGCCTCAGTCCCCCTTCATTACAGCCATCTCAGACTCACCCCCCCCGACCCCCAGTCCGGACCAACAGTTGCTATATCAGACTTTATATTTCCACCGCAGATGACTTTTCCTCCTTTTCAGTTCTTTTACCAGTCTACACGGGCCCGTTCAGGGTAGGGGTGCCACCCAGGTTCCATATAAACATCTTTAGAACCAGCTCTCATGGCCCTTTTCAACTCCCCCTTTGCCCGTGCCCTCTTACCAGTATTGCCTCAGATTATCGGTAACGGTATTCCAACACGTAAATCCATCTCACCTCATCCTCGGGGGCGGGGGGGGGGGGGGGGGTGATAGGTAGGAGCGCTGGCGCCCACGCCACCCGGTCCTCAGAACTTCACCTCCTCTCCCAGCGTTGCAGGCGATACAGGCTCCGCCAGCCTCAGGCTTAGGAAAACAGGGCAGCAAGATGGTATACAGCAGGCAATCGGTCAACAGTGTAGCGGCCCCCGCGGCATGTCCGGAATACCGGTGGGAGAGTGGAGAAAGCAGCTGTGCACCCAGCATGGTCTCGGCGCCACCGCACGTCGGGCTAGGAGCTCAGCAGCCGGGAGGGAGGTGCGTGCGTCACCTGCGTACGCCCGCGCTCATGCTAACCTTCTTAAATTATACTTAATAAACCTACTAAAGTAAGTCATTCATTCATGTGGGGATGTTTTAAAATATGTAGGCATCCTTCTCACGCACTTTTCTTTATTTTAAAAACTTTAAAAAGCCATGCCTTGCAAGCAATTTTAATAGAATTTTTTATTTTGGGAAATTTTGTACAGCTTTTTGTACAATTATAGGGGAAAGCGTACAGAAAAAAAACACCAGAAAAAACACACCATGCTGCATTTTTTATAAAAACAACTAAAAAGAGTAATGTACAAACCCAACATGATGTCTTTGCTACATTTTATGTTAGACTTAAAGGTCCACTCCTTTTATATTGATGGCCTATGATACTCCACCAATGTCAACTGGTGAGTGTCTGACACAGTGGCGTAGCGTCAGGGAGGATAATTGCCCCAGGCAACAAATTGCAGGGGGCGCCAGGCAGCAAACAGTTCAGTGAGGGCCACGGAAGCCTATAGCTCTTATCCCCACTGTTCTGCCTCTTAGGTCAGTAGGCCTGAAGCCTATGAGCCAGTAGAATGCCGCAGGAGATCGTGATGACATCACCATGACCTCCTGCGCCGGGTCTCGTGAGATGACGTGATGACGTAGCACAGTGATGTGTTCGTGACGCCTGCAGTGGGATGCCCAAACTCAGGCCACAAGCTGAGATGGAGAGCAGAAGAGAGGTGAGTATTTATTTTTTATGTATATAACTGATGCAGGCAGTACTGGGGGCACTGTGGGGGGTGGGGGGAGCATTATAAAATACTACAAGTTAAAATACATACACTGATACAAAGGACGACATTATATTTAGAGAGAGTTGGCCATTATATAGAGAGAAAGGGGGCCATATAGACAGTGGAGTAAATACCATATAGGCAGACCACGCAGCTGTATGGAGTCCATGAGAAAGAGGGGTGCCCAAAGTGGAGGAGAGGCCCCGCCACCTAATTGCTCCTGTCTTATATTTCATAAGCTAAAGGACCTTTGATGCAGTCATCACAGGTCCTATAAGGGAACTGCACAGTGTAAAGTGTAGTTCCCAGGTTAGAACAGTGCATTTGCCAGGACCTGTGATGACATCATCTTCAACATCACAGGTCCTGCAGAATCTAGCAAAGGAACTGCACCACAAATGGTGTAGTTCCTAGGTTTGAAAGGTACATGCCAGGACCTGTGATGACATCATCACAGGTCCTTCAACCCCTAACAGCAAGTATTAGAAGTTCACAATCAGCTCTGCATTGATCCATACAGACTGGAATGGAGTGGTAAGAGGAGGTCCTCCACTTCTTGTCATTTGCCCCACCCCCATGCCCTGATTTTACTCATTGCTCACTCATATGTATAATACTTCAGACGTGACCACTACCTCATGTACATCACACACACAGTGAGCATAATGTAGAACTGACCACATATTTCTGTAAACACTGCATCTACAGTATTATACCTTGTATGTCTCACATCAATACACTGCTCTGTATGTGTGTATATATATATATATATATATATATATACACAACTGCATATATTACACAGTATTATAGATGCAATATGTACAGATATATAGTATATACAGAAGTTTACTGATATGTGAGGTATGAGGTATAATAGATGAAGTGTGTACAGATATATTCTATATACAGCAATGTACTGATATGTGAGGTACGGGCTGCTGTATTTGTAATACCCCAGAGTTGTGTTACAAAACTCTTTTACCCCGCTACAATCTCTAAAGAGCATTAACATTGTCATCTGATGTAATTTTACCTTACATCCTCACAACTGTGCTTTATAAGCCTTGTTAAATGTATATTGCTGTAATTTTCATGTTCACAAGCAGGTGGCAGCAATGTTCTGGCAAGGAGCTAGGTTCAGTTTAGTGTCCCTAGGCTGGAATAGTTCATTCCAGTTTAACTCCCGCCTCTGTGAGCAGAGTAGGCTATGCCCACATCCTGCCTCATGGGTGGAGAAGGAAGTTAGAGTTAGTGTGCCAGCCACCCCTGCTAGGGTAAGGCTGTGCGTGTAGGAGCTCCCAGATATAGGGAATCAAGCCAGGATCTTGTCTCGGCTGAGACATTGATCATCATCCCCAGCCTGAACTTAGCAGTCTCAGCTGGAAGAAGCAAGCAGACAACTCCAGTTCCAGGAAGAATCATACCCTGTGAAGATAACTGTGAGTACAGTCCAGAGACCCAGGTGAAGCCATATTCCTCCTCAGCTAGTCACTCCCCATACAGCAGAAGGTAGAAAGTGCAGAAGCCAAATTCCTTCCATAGTTTAGAGCTACAAAGCAGACGTTCTTTCCTGCAAAGCTCCAGGTACATGAGAGAGCAGAAGTATAAATTCCTGCCAACCATTGCCAATACCTGCTGGGACCTAAGACTAAAACTGTATCTTGCTTGGATGAAAGCTACTCTCACCAAAGACAAGTTTGAACTTTACCAAAGGTCTGGATCTCAATTTCTGCTGCAAATTCCTCTATTACGCCTACTAGCACCACACTAATTTTATTGCAAGTGAGCCAAGATCCAGGAGTCCAGCCGTACCACAGTCAAGTATTTCAAGTAAAAGGACTTAAGTCATATTGGAACATATTATTGCAGTGATAAATGCATAACGTAAAAGCTTGCACCGAAAGAAAAGACTCAAACATATACCTGAGCTCTTTGTGATCTCAACTGCTATATTATTGCACTAATTTTGCCAAAGGTTTTCAGGTTATGCAACGTTCAAGTATTATATGCCCATTGTGTGTATTCTCTTTTAGGTGCCGCAATGTGACCCTCATGCACTTATTGTGAAATTGCACTTAACTTTGCACTTAACCAGATATGTAGCACCTTACTTCAGTGTGCCTTACTTTACAGCTCTTGTTCTCTCCCCCCTTTAAACGGACTGCCTCTATGGACGCTTAATACTAATGGCCTACATCTGGTGTCATATATCCCGGGTACCCAGGGTAGGACCAAGTGGTAAGTCCCGGCAGGTCTAGTAACTACACGGGTAACCTCACTGCTTCGGGAATGGTTAGAGGAGTTTTTGACCCCTCCTTCCCGCTTGTTATGTGTTCAGGATTGCTCCCATCCTGAGGTGTCTTCCAGGAGTTTCATGGGATTATCATACCCTCCTCCTGTGACTGCCAGAAGTGCATGGAGACGCTAATACCTCCCCTTCTGTGCCTTTGCCTAAGGTATGGCGCCTCAAACCTTAGAGCCACTTTTAGCTACCCATAGTCACCATAGTGATTGTGCTATAAGCCTTATATTTTGACTTTGGTGCAGGGAAGGGAATACAGGATAAAGCCACCCTTCCATTTGCGGGCATTTCATTACATAATGGTGGGACTACAGAGTAAAGATATCCCCATGCTTTCTTTGGTATTGGTGGACGATACTCCAAAAGTCAGTCAGTAGTGATTGCTTAGTGCAGACCTTGGTTCACTGGTTATACCGAGAGGAAACTGTTAATTAGGACACCCTACTCATGCGGGCAGGAACCTAGGGTACCCGTTATATGTTTTGTCTTCGTATGTCATATATGTAACACATGCAGCACTTTGTATTTTATTTGGGTACCCCAGAGCTGGTTCCTCCCCTCCTAAGCATAAGCTGAGGGAGGCTTAACTCGAAGTAAGGGGGAATGTAGCACCCCAGAGTTGTGTTAAAAACTTTTTTTTACCCTGCTACAATCTCTTAAGAACATTAACATTGTCATCTGATGTAATTTTACCTTACATCCTCACAACTGTGCTTTATAAGCCTTGTTAAATGTATATTGCTGTAATTTTCATGTTCACCAGCAGGTGGCAGCAATGTTTTGGCAAGGAGTTAGGTTCAGTTTAGTGTTCCTAGGCTGGAATAGTTCATTCCAGTTTAGCTCCCCCTATGTGAGCAGAGTAGGCTATGCCCACATCCTGGAAGTTAGAGTTAGTGTGCCAGCCACCCCTGCTAGGGGAAGGCTGTGCGTGTAGGAGCTCCCAGATATAAGGAATCAAGCCAGGATCTTGTCTCGGCTGAGACATTGATCATCCCCAGCCTGAACCTTGCAGTCTCAGCTGGAAGAAGCAAGCAGACAACTCCAGTTTCAGGAAGAATCATACCCTATGAAGATAACTGTGAGTACAGTCCAGAGACCCAGGAGAAGCCATATTCCTCCTCAGCTAGTCACTCCCCATATAGCAGAAGGTAGAAAGTGCAGAAGCCAAATTCCTGCCATAGTTTAGAGATACAAAGCAGACGTCCTTTCCTGCAAAGCTCCAGGTACATGAGAGAGCAGAAGTATAAATTCCTGCCAACCATTGCCAATACCTGCTGGGACCTAAGACTAAAACTGTATCTTGCTTGGATAAAAGCTACTCTCAGCAAAGACAAGTTTGAACTTTACCAAAGGTCTGGATCTCAATTTCTGCTGCAAATTCCTCTATTACTCCTACTAGCACCACACTCATTTTATTGCAAGTGAGCCAAGATCCAGGAGTCCAGCCATACCCAGGTAGGAGACACCGTTGACACCATTATCACCACCATACAGAGACATTACACCACTCTGGCATTCCTACCCTGGGGTGTGAGTTATTTTTTTCATAATTGTTTCCGTCCACTTTTTTAAAAAAAGTTTTTGTTTGGATGGTTTCGTTGTCGGGGAATAGGAGTAGATCCAGATATTCAATTGAGGTGGTAGAGATGTTGGCTGTGAAGGACAGATTCCAGGTGTTGAGGTATGAGATGAATGCTTCCGCCTCCTTGTTGCTACCCCCCCAGATGATAATAAGATCGTCGATATACCCTTTGTAAAACACGATCATGTCGTTCTAGTCGTGGTCATTGTATATTAATTGTTCCTCGAAGTGTCCCATATAAAGGTTTGCATAACTCGGCGCGAAACGCTTCCCTATAGCGGTTCCCTTCTGCTGTCTGTACAAGCAGTTTTCAAATGTGAATATATTATGTGTTAAGATAAACCAAATGGCATCTGTAATGAATGTTTTGTGTTACGGGGAGAGTTGATCATCGGTTTCCAGGTAGTGTTTGGATGTAATGATTCCTGCTTCATGTGGAATGTTAGAATACAGAGATACCACATCTAATGTCAGCCAGCGGTGAGTTGGATCCCATTTGATGTCTTTTAACAGGGATATGAGTTGAGCAGAATCTCTGGGTGGTAACGAAGATTGGTAACATGTTTCTGTAGAAAAAGATCAACGTAATGTGAGAGGTTACTGGTGAGGCAGTTGATACCTGATATAATGGGTCATTTATCTGCATTTCACCCTATACAGTAGCACAGCAACACCATACCCCTTCATTCAGGACAGACAGCTACCCCCATACCATTCCCAGTTCATCCTCCCTCTCTCTCATGTCCCTCCGCACATCCTCTCACCACCATACAGTTCGTCAATCAGAGACACCAACATACATCTAATACAAGGGCTTACGCCTTTGGGCCACCTCACACTGTGACCCACTCCCACTTATGAGACTTCCTCAACAGTGCACTTAACCAACATGATTCGTCATATCATATTATACAAAAAATCCACCCAGTTCCAATACCACCATACTGTTCCCATCTTATTGTTCTCAGGTATCCCTCTGTTCTCCATTTATCACCACGCATCCTAAATACCAATCACCATCGTTGCTCTCCAAACCACGATCCCTGTAACACATTGCAGCAACACCCATCACTGCGCTACCTCCTCCCTAACCTAGGGTGAAATTTTCATAATTATGTATGCATGTATTTATTTATATTCTGATTTATCCAGTCCGAATGCTTATATCGATCTGCAGAAGTATGGTCCACCCCATTGTGGGGACCCGTTGCATTACATTGTATTTTAAACTATGTACTTTTACCCTTTTCCACATATATTTATACTTGCACGTATTTATGAAATTATTCGACGCAAACACACCCCCAAAAGGTTTTTTAATCAAATTTTTTATTTATGGATCTATTTATTTATTTATGAAGTAATCTAAAATGTATATATATAGATATATTTTAGCTATCCCCCTCCAACCATCAAGAACTATCACTTTCACTATCAAAGCAGACTACCTATGCGTGTTACTACAAGGCACAGTGTTCTACACCAATGTATAAAGGCTCTCAGCAGCCACGAAATAGCCGCTTTTTTAAGTAATTTGCCGCAAATATATTTGGATCGAACTGAATTTTTCCCCAAAAATTCAGCTAACCGGCGAATCGAATTTTTGAAAAATTCGCTCATCTCTAAGTATAATCATTAGGGCACATTTATTAAAGTGTTTACGCCTGTTTTTAGTCTTAATAATGTTGTTTTAGGCCTCTTGCACATGACCGTATATATTTTGCAGTCCACAAAAAACGGATCCGAAAAAATACGGATGACATCCGTGATACATCCGTATCTTGCGGAACGGAACAGCTGGCCCATAATAAAACAGTACTATCCTTGTCCGTAATGCGGACAATAATAGGACATGTTCTATTTTATTGCTGAACAGAAATACGGACATACGGAAACAGAATTTTTTTTTGCAGACCCATTGAAGTGAATGGTTCCGCATACGGTCCGCAAAAAAACCAGAACGGACACGGAAAGAAAATACGTTTCTCCACTGTATTCACTGAGGAAAATAAACTGTCATATGAAATGCAGAATGTAAAAGTAAATTCCCCATTTAAAGTGCCCTGTCTGACCCAGGAAGAAGTACAACAGTGACTTAAAAAGATTAAAGTAGACAAATCGCCAGGACCAGATGGCATACACCCCCATATCCTAAGAGAATTAAGTAATGTCATAGCCAGTTCCTTATTTCTGATATTTACAGACTCTATACTGACAGGGAGTGTTCCACAAGATTGCCGCATAGCAAATGTGGTGCCAATATTGAAAAAGGGTGCAAAAACAGTGCCTGGAAACTATAGGCCGGTAAGTTTAACATCTGTTGTGGGTTTTCTAAGAGATGCTATCTTGGAGGATCTCAATGAAAATAAGCAAATAACATCATATCAGCATAGCTTCATGAGGGATCGGTCATGTCAAACTAATTTAATCAGTTTCTATGAGGAGGTAAGTTCTAGACTTGACAGTGGTGAATCAATGGATGTCGTATATCTGGACTTCTCCAAAGCATTTGACACTGTACCACATAAAAGGTTAGTATATAAAATGAGATTGCTTGGACTGGGAGAAGATGTATGTGGATAAATAACTGGCTCAATGATAGAAAACAGAGGGTGGTTATTAATGGTACACACTTAGATTGGGTCACTCTCACTAGTGGAGTACCTCAGGGATCAGTATTGGGCCCTCTTCTCTTCAATATATTTATTAATGATCTTGTAGAAGGCTTGCACAGTAAAATATCAATTTTTGCAGATGACACTAAACTGTGTAAAGTAATTGACACTGAAGAGGACAATATACTGCTACAGATGGATCTGGATAGATTAGAGGCTCGGGCAGAGAAGTGGCAGATGAGGTTTAACACTGAAAAATAGAAGGTTATGCACATGGGAAGAAATAATGCAAATCACCCGTACATACTAAATGGTAAAGCACTCGGTAACACTGACATGGAAAAGGACCTAGGAATTTTAATAAACAGCAAACTAAGCAGTAAAAACCAGTGTCAGGCAGCTGCTTCCAAGGCCAATAAGATAATGGGTTGCATCAAAAGGGGCATAGATGCCCGTAATGAGAACATAGTCCTGCCACTTTACAAATCACTAGTCAGACCACACATGGAGTATAGAGATGTCGCGAACATAAAATTTTCTGTTCACGAACGGCGAACGCGGATTTCCGCAAATGTTCGCGAACGGGCGAACCGCTATAGACTTCAATAGGCAGGTGAATTTTAAAACCCCCAGGGACTCTTTCTGGCCACAATAGTGATGGAAAAGTTGTTTCAAGGGGACTAACACCTGGACTGTGGCATGCCGGAGGGGGATCCATGGCAAAACTCCCATGGAAAATTACGTAGTTGACGCAGAGTCGGGTTTTAATCCATAATGGGCATACATCACCTAACAATCTTACATTTTTTTGAACAACGTCGTTTAAAACATCCAGTGTGTGTATACGATCAGGTATGATGTTGTATCGATCAGGTAGTGTAAGGGTTACGCCTGCTTCACAGACATTGACAGACCAAACTCCCCTTTTAATGCACCGCAAACAGTCCATTTGCCCAACCGCAAACTCCCCATTTGCACAAGGTTGGCTACCAAGCTAGCCATGTCCCGTTGATGTCATTGAAGGTTTCTTCCTCCACCCAGCCACGTACAACACCAAGGGTCCCCGAAAGGTGAATTGAATTGATTTTTCTAACGGGAAGATGGTTAAAAAAATGCTGGCTCCCTCCCCTTTGTTTGAATCCACGGTCACTGCGTCTGTGCCGTGCAATTTACTGTCACACCCGATATGAGTGGTATTTTCTGTAGTACTATTCTCATCAGTTTAATCCCTGTTACGTCCCCAATCTGGGGTCCATTTATTAAATAGATTTTTCGAACGGGGAGATGGTTAAAAAAACGCTGGCTCCCTCCCCTTTGTTTGAATCCATGCCACGGTCACTGCGTCTGCGCCGTTCAATTTACTGTCACACCCGATATGAGTGGTATTTTCTGTAGTACTCTCTTCTCATCAGTTTAAATATAATTTTTTTTTTATCTGCGAGGTATTTGTGAGTGAGTTACACCTTGTAACAGTATAAGTGGAGGCCTAGCCACTAGCCAGTGGCCACAATACAGTCTGTGTGGGCCTGACACACACTGGCTTGCAAATGTGATTAGATCGCAGAAAAATATTAAATAGAATTTTTTTATCTGAAAGGTATTTGAGTGAGTGACACCCTGTAACGGTATAAGTGGAGGCCAAGCCAGTGGCCACAATACAGTCTGTGTGGGCCTGACACACACAGGCTTGCAACTGTGATTATATCACAGAAAAATATTAAATATATATTTTTTTTGTCTGCGAGGTATTTGTGAGTGAGTTACACCCTGTAACGGTATAAGTGAAGGCCTAGCCACTAGCCAGTGGCCACAATACAGTCTGTGTGGGTCTGACACACACTGGCTTGTAAATGTGATTAGATCACAGAAAAATATTAAATAGAATTTTTTTTATCTGTGAGGTATTTGTGAGTGAGTGACACCCTGTAACGGTATAAGTGGAGGTCTAGCCACTAACCAGTGGCCACAATACAGTCTGTGTGGGCCTGACACACACTGGCTTGCAAATGTGATTAGATCGCAGAAAAATATTAAATATAATTTTTTTTATCTGAAAGGTATTTGAGTGAGTGACACCCTGTAACGGTATAAGTGGAGGCCTAGCCAGTGGCCACAATACAGTCTGTGTGGGCCTGACACACACAGGCTTGCAACTGTGATTATATCACAGAAAAATATTAAATATAATTTTTTTTTATCTGCGAGGTATTTGTGAGTGAGTTACACCCTGTAACGGTATAAGTGGAGGCCTAGCCACTAGCCAGTGGCCACAATACAGTCTGTGTGGGCCTGACACACACTGGCTTGCAAATGTGATTAGATCGCAGAAAAATATTAAATATAATTTTTTTTATCTGAAAGGTATTTGAGTGAGTGACACCCTGTAACGGTATAAGTGGAGGCCTAGCCAGTGGCCACAATATAGTCTGTGTGGGCCTGACACACACAGGCTTGCAACTATGATTATATCACAGAAAAATATTAAATAGATTTTTTTTTTATCTGCGAGGTATTTGTGAGTGAGTGACACCCTGTAACGGTATAAGTGGAGGCCTAGCCACTAGCCAGTGGCCACAATACAGTCTGTGTGGGCCTGACACACACTGGCTTGCAAATGTGATTAGATCGCAGAAAAATATTAAATAGAATTTTTTTTATCTGAAAGGTATTTGAGTGAGTGACACCCTGTAATGGTATAAGTGAAGGCCTAGCCAGTGGCCACAATACAGTCTGTGTGGGCCTGACACACTCTGGCTTGCAACTGTGATTAGATCACAGAAAAAGATTAAATAGAATTTTTTTTTTATCTGCGAGGTATTTTCTGTCACACCCTGTATGAATAGTGTGCACACAGTACTGTCTGTGACTGAGCCTGCAGCCTCTCACACACGGGCAGGCAACTGCAATATATATATATATATATATATATATAAAAATTAAAAAAAGCAGACTGATGTACCAGCCCTGAAAAGGGCTTTTTGGGGTGCTGTCAGGACACTGTCCTTACAGCAGATGATTCAAGGAAAATCCCAGCAGTCGTGTCTTCAATCAATAGGATATTTATTTCATCAAATTAGAAATGTCCACAGTCCTGGACGCTTTTCGGCTAGCATGCCTTCATCAACAGGTACAGGTATACAAAATGACCTAGTTTATATAAAGGGATATACTCCTCCCCTCATGACAACATCACCTACTCCCATTACCTACACAGGTGATGGGAGGGGTGTATAATTAACAAAGAAAATATGCCCATTGGTAAATCACTAGAAATGGGTCTGTGTCCCAGATTATACTTCACAATCACATGTATGCAAAAACAATGATTCAAAATCATACACACATTTATATATATATCTCATACATTGCCAGGTATATAAGGTCCCTCACCGAATATTAGATGTCTGAAAAATAAAACATAAGCATAATATTAGCTTATTAGATATGCATAATCTCATAGTCCCTATTAAGGCCTCTGGGATGTAAAGTATCCAACGTGTGGATCCAATACGCCTCTCTGCGCAGTAACAGCTTCTTCAGATCACCTCCTCTCCTAGGTCTTTTGACCTGTTCCAAAACTTGGAATCTCAACTGAGCTATCCCATGTTTGCACTGTTCAAAATGAGATGGAATAGGTAAAAATTCCCAATGCGATCCCTAATCGTTTGTGTAGTCTCCCTAATATATAATAAGCCACACGGGCACTTTATCAAGTATATCACATTAGTAAATTCACATGTGAAAAAACCTTCAATAGAGAAAGGGCGCCCACTATGGGGATGAAAGAATGTGGAACCTCTGATTATATGGGAACATTGGGAACAGTGCAAACATGGGAATGTGCCCTTGTGTTGCGTCGCTAATACAGATTGTTTCAGGGTCTTCTTTGTACTTCCAATGTCTGAATGTACTAATTTATCCCTATAACTAGAATTCTTCTTATTGCATATCAAAGGTGGATTTTTAAACTCCTCAATAATAGGGTAAGCCTTCTGCAACAGAGGCCAATGTTTCCGGATGATATTATCCAATTTCTTGTTATAGGGATGAAATTTATGTACTAATGCTACCCTAGATGATGTATCTCTAGATGATTTACTGAGTGTTGTTTGTGTTTGACTCAAGATGGAACGGGGATAACCCCTTTGTTTAAATCGTTGAGTCATTTCATTCATCCTGACAAGTTGCATGTCAGGGTAAGATACAATGCGTCGCACTCGCTGATACTGAGATTTAGGGATTGCGCTTTTCAATGCTGGTGGATGAGAGCTTGTAAAATGAAGAATGCTGTTCCTATCCGTATCCTTCCTAAATAGGTCTGTAGATAACCTGCCATATTGATCCTTTATCACCATTGTATCTAGAAAGCTAACTTTCTCACTATCTTGAACCAATGTAAATTTTAAACCCTCATATGCATGGTTAAGATGGTCAAGGAAGGTTAAAAGGGTCTCATGTGGCCCCGCCCATATGCAAAAGATGTCATCAATAAATCTTTTCCAAATAAGGACATTATTTAAATACCATACGGTGTTATATACTTTTAATTCCTCAAATTGTGACATATATTCATTTGCATAGGGCGGGGCCACATTCAACCCCATCGCGGTCCCCCGCCTTTGTAGGTAAAAATCATCACTCATAAAGTAGTTTTCATATAATACTAATTTCAATAGTTGCAACAAAAATTCCTGTTCATCCTTAGTATACTGACTCCTACCTAATAATGATTTGACTGCTTCAACACCAGTAGCATGGTCTATGGAGGTGTACAGACTTACCACGTCTATTGTTACTAATAGATTGTCAGGTGGAACTGTTTCTAAATTGGCTATTGTGTTGAGAAAATGCTGTGTGTCAGACAAAAAATATTTTGTATCCTTAATTAAAGGAGTCAAAGTTTTTTCCAACACAATAGCGAATGGTGATAATATAGAGCCCACAGAAGCCACAATTGGTCGCCCTGGGGGGTCAATTAAGGTCTTAGGCACCTTGGGCAAAACATAGAAAACTGGGGTAATCGGTGTATGATTAATCAAAAATGTGTATCATTTGCCATCAATAATCCCTAAGGATAAATATTGGTTAACTATTTGCATAATTTTATCTTTGATACGAAACACCGGATCCCCTGATAATTTCATATAAGTCTCTTCATCCAAAAGTTGACGCATTATTTCTGCAACATATTTCGCCCGATCCATTAGTACAATAGCCCCGCCTTTATCCGCAGGTTTCAAAATAAGACCTTTATCCTCCATCAATGACCGGATAGCCATATTCTCCTGCAATGTCACATTATGTGAAAAACGCAATTCACCCCTCTTTATCGAATCCAACTGGCTCTGAATGTCTCTGTTAACTAAATGAATATAAGTCTCAATAGGATGATACACCTTAGGGGGCATGAAGCGGCTCTTGATCTTCAGACCCAAATCAGCAAGACGTAAACCTGAATGTCCCTCCTCAACCCCATGCACACCATGCGGTTTTTCTGGAGATTCCAAAAAATGCGCCTTAAGTCTCAGTTTACGAAAAAATTGATTCAAATCAATGTCAAACTGAAAGGAATCAAATGGAGTGGATGGACTAAACGAAAGTCCTTTCTGCAGCGCAGTCATTTGTTCAATATTAAGACTTTTAGAGGACAAGTTAATTACAAGAGACGGGCTCTTAACTGAGAGCGCGTCTGAACCATCTGGGTCGCTCCCGTCATCTCGCCGGCGTCTCCGGTGCTTCCGGCCTGCGCGCCTCGTGTGTCTCCTCCCCCTCCACACGGATGCCGACCGCCCTTCCGAAAAAAACGGCGAGTCTCCTGTGGTCCCGTGGATTCGTTCCCTGAACTGGAGGTATATGATCCAGGTTTTGCAGGTCTTCTGTAGCGCCCTCGCTGGCGGGATGATGTGTCTTGCCATCTGTAAACTTTATTAAGATGGTAATCCTCACTGTCACGTAGAAATTTCGATCGTTTTAGATCCTCCGTCTCCTTTTTGTATATTGCAATCTGTGAATCAATGGATTCTTTAAGTTGTTGGAATTCCTCAGATGTTATCGAATCTTTCAGTTGTTGTTCAGTGGTAGCAATTTGTGTTTGTATCTCCGTAATAGCAATCTGTATACGATTGATTGTCAACAACATGAGATCATAGGAGCATTTATTTATAATGCGTTCAAAGTCTTTACAATATTCAAGATCCTCTGGAAAGAAAGTCGGACGCAGATGCACCCTGAGGCCTCTTGGAATTCTTTTTACCTTCTGGTATTTGGCCAATGTAATAGCATGTAACTCATATGATGTGAGCCGTCTGAGTTCACGTTCCCAGTGTCGTTTTTTAAATTCACTAGTTGGTATGTTCAAAAAATCTGAAGTCGATGTCACTTGGGACAGGATCCTTTCAGCATCGGCATTATCGAAGCTTAAAGTCCTCGAAGTCGTCATTTAGGGTGGTGCACGGCTCAGAGAATAATTCACAAGAAAGATAGTCGGCACTCACTCTGTTTGCACGTTGCACGGGATAGGAATAAAATCCACGTATATTCAAGGAAAATCCCAGCAGTCGTGTCTTCAATCAATAGGATATTTATTTCATCAAATTAGAAATGTCCACAGTCCTGGACGCGTTTCGGCTAGCATGCCTTCATCAACAGGTACAGGTATACAAAATGACCTAGTTTATAGCAGATGAGTCTGTGGACACAGAACACTGCCCTAGCTAACGCTTTCCCTATTGAATCAGCAGCAGCAGCAGCACTGTCCCTCCTCTCACTGAGAATGCAGATTCCGAATGAATCTACAATGGATGCTGTCCAGGAGGTGGGAGGGTCTGGGAGAGAGGGGCTGCTGCTGATTGGCTGGAATGTGTCTGCTGACTGTGAGGTACAGGGTCAAAGTTTACTCAATGATGATGTATAGGGGACGGACCGAACATCGCATATGTTCGCCCGCCGCGGCGAACAAGCTATGTTCGCCGGGAACTATTCACCGGCGAACTATTCGGGCCATCTCTAGTAGACACCTCAAAAACCACTCTGGCTCCTTCTGCTTCCTCTTCTGCTGCAGTCTCGGCCTCTTCATCCACCTCTGGAGTGACAGTGGCACCTGCCACCCCGAAAACAGAGGATCTGCCAACAACACCACCACCTGGGTCACCAAACATCTCCACAATGTCCCACGGAAGCGTTCAGCTCTCCATCTCCCAAACATTGGAGCGGAATAAGAACTACCCCCCTACCCACCCGCGATCCCTGGCCCTGAATGCCAGCATTTCAAAATGACTGGCCTTTGAAATGCTGTCATTCTGTCTAGTGGAGACGGAGAGTTTTAAAAGCCTTATGACGGTGGCTGTCCCACAGTACGTCATGCCCAGCCGCCACTACTTTTCCAGACGAGCCATCCCTTCCCTGTACAACCAAGTGGGAGACAAAATCAGGTGTGCACTGCGCAACGCCATCTGCGGGAAGGTCCACCTAACTACGGATACGTGGACCAGTAAGCACGGTCATGGACGTTATATCTCCCTAACAGCACACTGGGTAAATGCAGTGGCGGCTGGGCCTGAGGCGGATAGCAGTTTGGCGCATGTCCTTCCACCACCGAGGATTGCAGGACGCTTCAGTTTGCCTCCTGTTGCTTCCTCCTCCTACTCCGTTTCCTCATCCTCTACCGCCTCCTCATCCGGTCAGCGTAACACCTTCACCACCAACTTCAGCACAGCCAGGGGTAAACCACACCAGGCAGGTTTAAAACTTATCTGTTTGGGGGATAAACCCCACATGGCGCAGCAGCTGTGGACAGGCATGGAACAACAGACCGATGAGTGGTTGGTGCCAGTGAGGCTCAAGTCCGGCCTGGTGGTGTGCGATAATGGGCGAAATCTCGTAGCAGCTCTGGGACTAGCCGGTTTGACGGACATCCCCTGCCTGGCGCATGTGCTGAATTTGGTGGTGCAAAAGTTCCTTAAAAAGTACCCCGATATGTCAGAGCTGCTGCATAAAGTGTGGGCCATCTGTGCGTGCTTTCAGCGTTCTAACCTGCTGCTACTCGCCTGTCAGCGCTGCAGCGTAACTTTGGCCTTCCCGCTCACCGCCTCATATGCGACGTGCCCACAAGGTGTAACTCCACCTTGCACATGCTGTCAATACTGTGCGAGCAGCAGCAGGCGATAGTGGAGTTTCAGCTGCAGCGCGCAGAGGTGAGTCGCTTTGCGGAACAGCACCACTTCACCACCAATGACTGGGCCTCCATGCGAGACCTGTGTTCCTTGTTGCACTGTTTTGAGTACTCCACCAACATGGCCATTCTCAGCGTTACTATCCCACTTCTATGCCTCCTTGAAAAAACGCTTCTGGCGATGATGGAAGAGGATGTGGCACAGGAGGAGGAGGAAGAGGGATCATTTCGTAGGGTTTCCAGCCAGTCATTCACAAGTGGCTCAGAGGGTGGGTTCCTGCACCCACAAACGCCAGGTACACAATTGTCCAGCCAGGGCACAGTTTTGGAGGATGAGGAGGTGGAGGAGATGGAGGAGGAGGAACCGTGTTCACAGCAGGGTGTCACCCAAACCAGCTCATGGCCATCACTGGTGCGTGGCTGGGGGGATACAGAGGACATAGACGATACACCTCCCACAGAGGACAGTTTGTAGTTGCCTCTGGGCAGCCTGGCACACATGAGCGATTACATGCTGCAGTGTCTCCGCAACGACCGCCGAGTTGCCCACATTCTAACTTGTGCTGATTACTGGGTGGCCACGCTGCTGGATCCCCGTTACAAGGACAACGTACCATCCTTAATTCCGTCACTGGAGCGTGATCATAAGATGCGTGAGTACAAGTGCACGCTGGTAGACGCGCTGCGGGTGGCATTCCCACCTGACAACGGGGGCACAGTGGAAGCACAAGGCGAAGGCAGAGGAGGAGGAAGAGGTCACCAACACAGCTGGGGCACCACCAGCACCTCAGAAGGCAGGGTTAGCATGGCTGAAATGTGGAAAAGCTTTGTCACAACAACCAGCACCACCAGCTGATATGGAACGTCTTAGCAGGAGGCAGCATTTTAGCAACATGGTGGAGCAGTATGTGTGCACACGCCTACACGTACTGAATGACGGGTTTGCCCCCTTCAACTTCTAGGTCTCCAAATTGGGCACATGGCCTGAGCTTGCCCTTTACGTCTTGAAGGTGCTGGCCTACCCTGCAGCCAGTGTATTGTCTGAACGTGTGTTTAGCACGGCAGGGGGCTTTGTCACAGACAAGCGCAGTCGCCTGTCCACAGCCAATGAGGACAAGCTCACATTCATTAAAATGAACCAGGCATGGATCCAACAGGACTTGTGCAGAATATATATGTATACTGGCTTTACCCAGCCATTGTTATACTACAGCGCAATTGCTCATTGTTGTATTTTGGATATATCCCACTCTTTTGGAGTGTACCCTAATTAAAAAAATTATAAAATAAAGAAATTTAAACCAAAAACCGCTTCCACCTACACCGCTACATCCACCGCCTCCTCAAACTCCTACTCCATATGGATCTCCACCTCATAAATCAGGATAATTTTTTTAATTTGTACGTATTTTTTTTTATTTTAAGTCATTTCACTAATTTGTCTGTTACATATTCGGGTGAAATTCACAAATTTTTGGGTGTGATATACCCCTGCTCTACCTAGTAGACATGTAAAAAAAATTCACTAATTTGTCTGTTATATATTCGGGTGAAATTCACCAATTTTTTGGTGTGATATACCCCTGCTATACCTAGTAGACAGGTAAAAACATTTTACAAATTTGTCTGTTACATTCTCGGGTGAAATTCACCAATTTTTGGGTGTGATATACCCCTGCTCTACCTAGTAGACAGGTAAAAACATTTCAGTAATTTGACTGTTACATTTTCGGGGGAATTTCACAAATTTTTGGCTGTGATATACTCCTGCTATACCTAGTAGACAGGTAAAAACATTTCACTAATTTGTCTGTTACATTCTTGGGTGACATTTGACAATTTTTGCCGTGATTAAAACCCTACTCTGCATAGGTGACAGGGACATAAATTTCAAAAAATCATGTTACATTGTCAGATGACATTTTACCAATTTTGCCATATACAAACCCCTGCTCTGCATAGGTGACAGGGAATTAAATTTCAAAAATTCTTCTTTAATTGATGCGCACCACCTCCTTTGTTTGTAAGCTTCAGCTTCAATAATTTGTCCCACTTTTCTGCTCGATCAACATTTAATTTCATCCAATGACCTCCCTTGAATGTAGTATCTCTTTCTCACGCTCCCTCTCCGGCATGGAACCCTGATTCGACGATAACCGTGATCAACATGGTAGGCGCAGAAAAGAACATCGAAAGTTGATAGAGAAGATATCCAAATGGATCTTGGATGTCACGGGGACGTGCGATCAGGCAGAAGTTATCTAGAGTCAACAAAGCGGCAAAATCCAAAATACCCCAGTGACATTCCCTATAATTTTTTAATAATCATTCCAAAAACAGGGCATCTTACGAGTCCTGTATTATTATTTATCATCACTCCTTCCCGGAGTCGGGAGTGGGTAATTGCCGCGCGCCCCCTCCTTAACTTAGAAGCTTCTGCTTCAATACTTTGTCCCACAATTCCACTCGATCACATTGAATTTCATCCATTGACCTCCCTTGGATGTAGTATGCCTTTCTCAGGCTCCCTCTCCAGCGTGGAACCCTGATTCGCCGCTAACCGTGATCAACATGATAGGCGCAGAAAAGAACATCGAAAGTTGATAGAGAAGATATCCAATTGGATCGTGAACATCACAGGGACGTGCGACATGGTGGGGCAGTATGTGTGCATACGCCTACACGTACTGACTGATGGGTCTCCAAATTGGGCACATGGCCTGAGCTTGCCCTTTATGCCTTGGAGGTGCTGGCCTTGCAAAGGTGGAGCCGGCTCTGCAAGGTCATTGTGAAATATCTTTTCCATGAAGGCCGCAAAATTATTTTTCATTTCAGCCTTGTTTTTTAACGTACGTTGCAAGGAGATTAATCTGGATAGTGCCTGTTCCCGGTTGTCAGGAAGTCTGGCTCTTACAGCACGGAAAGGTAAAGGTGCAACCCAGTGGTTAGATGCATCTTTGAAGAATCCAATGTCCATTATTTTATAAACTCTTTGTCATCTATGGACAAGGCTAATCTGTTGTCCTCTGGTGTTGTACCAAACACTGATCTTCCTAAGTTGTCATAAAGGGTAGGAATGATGTCCGATGCCTTAAGGAGGTTAGAAAGCTTCTCCTTTACTTCGTATTGATGAACACATGGCTTAAAGTGAGTTGTGTGACCATTTTTGAGCACAATAGTTTTTAAGTTCACTTGAGATGGTTTGTGGCTCTTATCTATACATACATCGCCTACAATTATCCAGCCTAAGTTGAGTCTCTGTGCATATGGGGCGTTGTTAGGACCATTGCATTGTTGCCGCAGCTTGTGGACCGTCAGAATGTCTCTCCCGAGCAAGAGTAGGACGTCAGCATTCATGTCCATAACAGGAATCTCACTAGCTAGATGTTTCAAGTGGGAATGATGATATGAAGCTTCTGGAGTAGGAATTTCATCTCTTTCATCAGGTATCTGGTCGCATTCAATTAACGTTGGCATGGGTATATGAATATAAATGTAAATAGCGGCTGCTCCTATAGAACAAATGGATGCCGGGTGCTCACCTCTCGGTCCACCCAAACCGACAGAGAGTGAAAATAGAAGAAGAGAAATGAGGGGCACTCTGAATCTAGGAAATAGTAGATGGCACTAGGCGGGTGAGCCAGATATTTAATAAATAAAATAATATACAATGAAATCAACTGTAGGTGGATAAAATCAAATATGCAATAAAACCATATCTCAAATGGACATCTAGACACCGAGTGATGAGAGTCCTGGTGTAGCCTCTATAACGACCGCAAGTCTTTGCAAGGGATAATGGTACTGCGTGTAACACACTCCCATATATCTGGCCGAGCAATGGGCACAGTGGGAATCCGAGATCATATGGCCGAGGCTGGGGGCGGGTCTGGTGTTATGGCGCTGGTACATAGACATCCTGTTTATATGGGAAGACACCAGGGAAACCCTTGATGAATTCTTGATAGAGATCAATGATAATCAGAAAATCTGGTGTTTACCCCCTACATCAGTGATTAGAAAGTGGAATTCCTGGACATCAATATCCAAATAGAGGGTTGCAGGATCAAATGTAGTACATATGTGAAGGAGGTGGCTAGAAATAGCTTCATACATTTTTAGAGTTGCCATTTGCCAAGATGGCTATTGAACATACCGGTTAGCCAATTCAGGCGGCTTAAACGTAATTGTACAGATCAGCAACAATTCGAGGAAGAGGCTAGGACCCTTAGTCAGCAATTTTTAAATATCCAGCACCGACTATAGAGAAAAGCCTTGGGGAAAGTGAGAGGTATGAAGAGAGAGGATTTTTTTATCCCCAGATGTATATCTCAACAAGAAGAAGTAATGAGGATGATTCAACATCGACAGGTAGAGAGAATCATCAGAAAATATCGGCATCTCCTCCGAGATGATAAAGTCATAGGATCCTCTCTTACCAAAGACCCTAAGATCACCTACACAAAAGCGGCAAATTTGGCAGCAAAGGTGGCACCTACACTGAAAATGGACAGAGTGGGCCGACAGGAAGGTCATAATTGGTTGACATCAGGGGTTTTTTATAGATGTGGCCGATGTGAGAATTGTGGATCCACCAGTTTTCCGAGAAAAATAAGGGCCTCCTCTACCCAAAACGCTTTTAGGATAGACATTAAAGAGTGTCTGACCTGTGATTCGACGGATGTGATCTATTTGTTACAATGTAGCTGTCGAAAGCAATACATAGGGAGGACAAAGAGAATGTTAAGAAAGAGGGTGGCAGAACATGTGGCGAATATTAGGAAGGGGTACTTGTTACATTCACTCTCTAAACATTTTAAAGAAGTGCATAATTGCGATTCTTCCTCCCTAATGTATATTGCATTGTAACGGGTTAAGAGACCTTGGAGGGGTGGGAATCATATAGCTTCCATGTCCAGACAAGAGTCTCGTCGTATTTTTGAGTTCGATTCCCTCATTCCAAGGGGCCTCAATTCCGAATTGGAGTTATTTGGGTTTCTGTGAACTATGGGGGGTAAGCCGGGTGGTGACGCAGGAGTCAGGCTGTTTATCAGCACTCTGTTCCTTCCTCCCTGCCTGGTTCTTCTCCCCTATTCATCGGAGATCTCTATCTAATGTTATGACGGTGGACCTCCACCACGTTTTGCTGCCTTTGAGGCAAGATACCTGAACCCCCCAGGGGCCATTTTGGTGTTTTTGATTGAAAACGCATCTACAACGCAGCTGCGTTTTTTATGTTTTTATGTTTTTTGTGTATTCTGCCATATGTGGCTGTATTTTAATATATGTATATATGATAGTCTAGATTATGTACCGAGATGTAGGAGCGTTGTTTGACAGCCTGCAGCTGCATATAAATCTGGGCAGAGTAATGGCGATAATCTATTACTGAATTGTAATGGCACTTTGATAAGTCCGATTTGACTACAGGGTTCCATGAAAACGCAATTGCATTTCTTCCTAGCAGGTTTTTGATCCACTGCAGTTCATATAGTAATGAAATCCGAATCCGGACCAAGCCTTCCATATTTCCAATTAGCTCAGTCCCACCCAAACTTTGCCTTACAAAAGGTATAAAAAGAAACCAAGTGCTCACTGTCGCCACCACTGAGGAAGGGGTGTATACCCTGAAACGCGTTTGGTTCTTTGGGACAGTGAGCTCGATTTACATTCAAGGATTCGTATTTAGGATTTACCCACTTTGCCATCAACTGCACTTTTATGGACCTAAAGATTCGCACATAGGATTTATCATTAACTGACTTCTAACCGGATGCACTGGAGCACGATATCCAAGACTGCAGAGAGCGCTCAACACCGTACCTCTGAAAAGCCTCCATGGAGACTCCATACCAGGTGGGACGCCGCGTTGGGCAGAGCGGCATGAGAGGCGAGCGGACGGTCCGGCGTGCGACGAAAAGTGGTAAAGTATCACCTGCCACTGTCATTGCATCTGGGTGTCCTGCTGGGACGGATTGAAACCCTTACCTTGCCACAGTTGTGTTGGGCCATTGGATAGTGCGTATGTAGCACTGCCGGAAAGAGACAGGAAGTGTCAGTTTCTTCCATCCAGAGACACCAGAGCGCATTGCTCGGCCAGATATATGGGAGTGTTACACGCAGTACCATTATCCCTTGCAAAGACTTGCGGTCATTATAGAGGCTACACCAGGACTCTCATCACTCGGTGTCTAGATGTCCATTTGAGATATGGTTTTATTGCATATTTGATTTTATCCACCTACAGTTGATTTTATTGTATAAGGGTATATGAACATTCCCTTTAATGGAGGAGATAAGGTATCCAGTGGCTCTTCTTCTATAAGTCTCTACACGACCAGAACAAGTGTTTAGGGTGTATGGTGTTGCTTCCCCCGTTATGCCGAACATCTCAAAGAATTTAGGTTTCGTTGTGGCCTTTTCAGATTGCCCTTCTGGGTAGACGTTGACCACCTATGCACAGCACTTGGAATCAGACTCCTTGCCAGATATTTCCATACAGGAAGAGGAGACCGTCGTTGTAGCTAGCTCTTGAGCCGGTGGCACCCAGCCATGAAGTGCGACGGCGTTGGTTGCGGCTTGAGATGGTGCGTTGTCTGGAGGCAAAGTAGGATGCATTGATGTAACATGCTTGTCACTGCTGCATTCTGCACACCTGATGATAGATTTACAGTCTTTTGCCATATGATTTGATGAAGTACAACACTTGTACCACAATCTCTTTGAGTGTCTCTCTGCATTCTTGCAAAGTCTTTGCCCTGAGCCCACAACATTCTTTTAAAGAATGAGGTATTTTGTGGATAGAGCACATGCGATTAGGGTCCCTTTCTTTAAGGACGGAGGTGTCCTTCCTAGTAGTGGAGGTTGCAATAAGTGGGACGTTTGTTTTCCTAACAGATACTGTTCCCCTTAAGTCTCTACGTTTACTTGTTGTGTTGTCATACCTTGAGCATGAGGATGAAGCAGGTAGAGTGGATTCTGTGAACTCAAAGCTGGGATAATTCTTCTTCTGAGCTTGGTCACTGATGAATCTGGAAAAATAAGAGAAAGAGGGAAAAGACACATTGTGTTCTCTCTTATATCTGGAGCCCTGGTCTGCCCATTTTTCTTCCATGCCGTGTGGTAGTTTCCGCACAATTAGATTGATGCCATGGGCAGTATCAAGGTAACTCAGTCCTGGCAGATGTGAGTCCATTTTAGCCAATTCTAATTCCTTTAGTAGGTCGCTCAGATCCTGGAGCTTGCGATTGTCCTTGCCAGTTATCTTTGGGAAGGCTTGAAGTCTCATGCAGTTGTGCATATATATAGGGGATCAAATCCTGCACTAGTTTGAGGGTTTAGGAAGACCGCAGAGTGCACCTGTCTTTGCTATTATTTTGTTATATTGCTATATTGATTATCACATCCACATAATTGCTATCTTGTGTAGGATGTCTACTGTGGTACTTGTGGTTCGCTGCGGGCATCCTTCACTGTATGCATTTTTGATAGGGATCGTCATTATCAACGGGCCACAAGTGCAGGATTTGCTCCCCTATATATATGCACAACTGCATGTGGGTTTGAGCACCTCCTGCTTGTTTAATACCACACCATTCTTTTCAGTTTGTATTTATAGAGATGCCTGGAGGTGTATAAACTCCAATTTAAATGTGCCTGCTTTCCATCCACAGGCTACATTTAGGTGCACCTGTGAGGCCTGGGCCATATCAGCCAGTCTTAAGTATGACTCGCAGACTCCTCCCTCCTCCCATTACAAGCATGGTTACATGCTGGAGGTAACTAGTGAGTTGTTTGTGAGTTGGCCTCATGCTCCTGTAATTTGCCCACTGGCTCCTGGTATTGCCCATATGGCACAGGTAGGTGAGTGTTAGGTCCCCGAGCTACTTGAGAAACCTTGGCGCGGTGCTCGGGCTCAGACATGTCCTACACCATAGGACATGTTGGCTAATCTCTCAATTTTAAAATCAGTTTGAGGGTTTAGTAAGACCACAGAGTCCACCTGTCTTTGCTATTATTTTGTTATATTGCTATATTGATTATCACATCCACATAATTGCTATCTTGTGTAGGATGTCTACTGTGGTACTTGTGGTTCACTGCGGGCATCCTCCACTGTATGCATTTTTGATGGGGATCGTCATTAGCAACGGGCCACAAGTGCAGGATTTGCTCCCCTATATATATGCACAACTGCATGTGGGTTTGAGCACCTCCTGCTTGTTTAATACCACGCCATTCTTTTCAGTTTGTATTTATAGAGATGCCTGGAGGTGTATAAACTCCAATTTAAATGTGCCTGCTTTCCATCCACAGGCTACATTTAGGTACACCTGTGAGGCCTGGGCCATATCAGCCAGTCTTGAGTGGGACTCGCAGACTCCTCCCTCCTCCCATTGCAAGCATGGTTACATGCTGGAGGTAACTGGTGAGTTGTTTGTGAGTCGACCTCATGCTCCTGTAATTGGCCCACTGGCTCCTGGTATTGCCCATATGGAACAGGTAGGTGAGTGTTAGGTCCCCGAGCTACTTGAAAAACACACTAATACGGTCCTAACTATGCTAACACAGTCCCAAGTCCTCCCCAGGATCTAACTACAATTACAATAGTACACTTACATACACACAAATATCAGTAACCCACCCGCCTGGCTACTCACTGTCCCTACGGGGTACAAGGGGTATAATCACACAATTGTGGCAGTGCAGGGGTTAATACATGCAAGTAAAGGAACACGGGGTAGTAACTATGCAGGGGTAACCCAAGAAAGGGTTAACAAGGCAGCAGCAGTAAAGGGGCAACTGCTGGGGCTACACACAGGGTAATGCGGGGGTTATTGCTCTGCAGGGACTTGCAGGGCAGAGCAGGGCTGAGGCAGGGCAGCATGTAGTGAAGGGGTTAATGGTCAGAGACAATAATATAAGTCTAATTATACGCTACTGCTACACTCAGCTGCTACGGGGGTAAGCAAGCAGCAGTGAAGGGTTAGGATTACAGGGCAGCTGCAGGGGTAACTGGGGCTGTCTCAAGGGTACAGGCTCATCAGGGATTAATGCTGAGGCTAGGCAGTATGCAGTGAAGGGGTTAATGGTCAGGGCTCTGCAGGGACAGGGCAATGCAGAGGTTAATGCTCTGCAGGGACTTGCAGGGCAGACTGCAGGGGTGTCAGGGCAGAGCAGGGGAACAAGGCTGAGGTTAATGCTGCAGGAGTTCAGCAGCCGGGGTTAGGGGATGGTCGGTGGAATAGGGGTAAATCAGGGCAGGAGTATTAGGGGTCTGGAGGGAAAGGGTTACTCAGCCATCTCCAGAGGCATGTGGCCTCTCTTCCTTCAGGGAGCTGTTCCCATGTGTCTCTGATTGTAGTCCGGTTCCAAGAGGCCGCACCTTTGTCCTGCTTGGGCTAATATAGCCCAAAAGCAGCCCCCTCCTCCTTCAACAGGAGGGTGATGACATCATCGTGAGCGTGTGACGGAATGCTTGAACTGAATCAGTTGCCCCCCCCCCCCCCTGAGGCTAGCTCAGGAATCAAAAGACTTCCTGCCCAAGGTGTAAATGAGAGCATCCCCCCCAGAAGCCACAATCACACGCCTACATCATAACAGAACTAGGCTGACCAATATATAAACATATACATACATATACATATATATATATATATATATATATATATATATACATATACTACACAACCTGGGGATCATATCAGTATATACATACAGTATATACCCACCCAACCTGGGGGCACTTAGGTATACATACACACAACCTGGACAGATCCATATGCTGGGCCCACATTTAGGTTTATACATCCATATAGATGTTTGGGGCACATCTACATGCATGTACATATACACAATATCATAAATGGGCAGTAATAAGCCCACCTGCATATGGATATATTATACATAGAGATGCATGCTGACAAGTGGGCATACATACATCTCCATGTATACACCCATACCACCTGGACCGGCCCATGCAAAAGGGCCAATATATATGCATATATGTAAGGGCATATATACACATATATTTAAATCCAACACTTCCCTCAACAAGGTGAGTGTTAGGTCGCCGAGCTACTTGAGAAACCTTGGCACAGTGCTCGTGCTCAGACATGTCCTACACAGGGTTTAGTAAGACCGCAGAGTGCACCTGTCTTTGCTATTATTTTGTTATATTGCTATATTGATTATCACATCCACATAATTGCTATCTTGTGTAGGATGTCTACTGTGGTACTTGTGGTTCGCTGCGGGCATCCTCCACTGTATGCATTTTTGATGGGGATCGTCATTAGCTACGGGCCACAAGTGCAGGATTTGCTCCCCTATATATATGCACAACTGCATGTTGGTTTGAGCACCTCTTGCTTGTTTAACCACCTCAGCTCCCCTAGCTTAAACACCCTTAATGACCAGACCACTTTTTACAATTCTGCACTACACTACTTTCACGGTTTATTGCTCGGTCATGCAACTTACCACACAAATGAATTTTACCTCCTTTTCTTCTCACTAATAGAGCTTTCATTTGGTGGTATTTCATTGCTGCTGACAATTTTACTTTTTTTGTTATTAATCAAAATTTACCGAAATTTTTTACTTTCAGTTGTAAATTTTTTTTTTAAAAAAATACATTTCTATATAAATTTTTCTCTAAATTTATTTTTCTACATGTCTTTGATAAAAAAAAATGTTTGGGTAAAAAAAAAATGGTTTGGGTAAAAGTTATAGCATTTACAAACTATGGTACAAAAATGTGAATTTCCACTTTTTGAAGCAGCTCTGACTTTCTGAGCACCTGTCATGTTTACTGAGGTTCTACAATGCCCAGACAGTAGAAAAACCCCACAAATGACCCCATTTCGGAAAGTAGACACCCTAAGGTATTCGCTGATGGGCATAGTGAGTTCATAGAACTTTTTATTTTTTGTCACAAGTTAGCGGAAAATGATGATTTTTTTTTTTTTTTTTTTTTCCTTACAAAGTCTCATATTCCACTAACTTGTGACAAAAAATAAAAACTTCCATGAACTCACTATGCCCATCACGAAATACCTTTGGGTGTCTTCTTTCCAAAATGGGGTCACTTGTGGGGTAGTTATACTGCCCTGGCATTTTAGGGGCCCTAATGCGTGAGAAGTAGTTTGAAATCAAAATGTGTAAAAAATGCCCTGTGAAATCCTAAAGGTGATCTTTGAAATGTGGACCCCTTTGCCCACCTAGGCTGCAAAAAAGTGTCACACATGTGGTATCGCCGTACTCAGAAGAAGTCGGGCAATGTGTTTTGGGGTGTCTTTTTACACATGCCCATGCTGGGTGAGATAAATATCTCTGTCAAATGACAACTTTGTATAAAAAAATGGGAAAAGTTGTCTTTTAGAGAGATATTTCTCTCACCCAGCATGGGTATATGTAGAAAGACACCACAAAACACATTGCCCAACTTCTCCTGAGTAAGGCGATACCACATGTGTGACACTTTTTTGCAGCCTAGGTGGGCAAAGGGGCCCACATTCCAAAGAGCACCTTTAGGATTTCACAGGGCATTTTTTACACATTTTGATTTCAAACTACTTCTCACGCATTAGGGCCCCTAAATTGCCAGGGCAGTATAACTACCCCACAAGTGACCCCATTTTGGAAAGAAGACACCCCAAGGTATTTCGTGATGGGCATAGTTAGTTTATGGAAGTTTTTATTTTTTGTCACAAGTTAGTGGAATATGAGACTTTGCAAGAAAAAAAAAAAATAATAATAATCATTTTCCGCTAACTTGTGATAAAAAAAATAAATTCTAGGAACTCGCCATGCTCCTCACGGAATACCTTGGGGTCCTAGGGGCCCTAATGCGTGAGAAGTAGTTTGAAATCAAAATGTGTAAAAAATGCCCTGTGAAATCCTAAAGGTGCTCTTTGGAATGTGGGCCCCTTTGCCCACCTAGGCTGCAAAAAAGTGTCACACATGTGGTATCGCCGTACTTTGGGGTGTCTTTCTACATATACCCATGCTGGGTGAGAAAAATATCTCTCTAAAAGACAACTTTTCCCATTTTTTTTATACAAAGTTGGCATTTGACCGATATATTTATCTCACCCAGCATGGGTATATGTAAAATGACACCCCAAAACACATTGCCCAACTTCTCCTATGTACAGCGATACCACATGTGTGACACTTTTTTGCAGCCTAGGTGCGCAAAGGGGCCCAAATTCCTTTTAGGAGGGCATTTTTAGACATTTGGATTTAAGACTTCTTCTCACGCTTTAGGGCCCCTAAAATGGCAGGGCAGTATAAATACCCCACATGTGACCCCATTTTGGAAAGAAGACACCCCAAGGTATTCCGTGAGGGGCATGGCGAGTTCATAGAAGTTTTTTTTTTTGGCACAAGTTAGCGAAAATTGTCTTATTTTTTTTTCTCACAAAGTCTCCCTTTCCGCTAACTTGTGACAAAAATTTCAATCTTTCATGGACTCAATATGCCCCTCAGCAAATACCTTGGGGTGTCTGCTTTCCGAAATGGGGTCACTTGTGGGGTATTTATACTGCCCTGGCATTTTAGGGGCCCTAAAGCGTGAGAAGAAGTCTGGAATATAAATGTCTAAAAATTTTTACGCATTTGGATTCCGTGAGGGGTATGGTGAGTTCATGTGAGATTTTATTTTTTGTCACAAGTTAGTGGAATATGAGACTTTGTAAGAAAAAACAAAAACCAAAAAATCTATTTCCGCTAACTTGTGACAAAAAAAATAAAATCTTCTATGAACTCGCTATGCCCCTCAAAAGTGATCTTTTTATAGCGCCGCAGCGATTTTACAGTGTTTTTGCAGTGTTCAGAAAAAAAAAATTTCTGTCACTGCGGTGGGGCGGACTGAACGCAAGTGTGCACACAAGATCAGGCCCGATCGGGCGAACACTGCGTTTTTTGTAGAGCCTATAGAACATGTCCTATTCTTGTCCGCAATTGCGGACAAGAAAAGGCATTTTCTATATAGTCTTGGCAATGTGCGGATCCGCAAAATGTGGAAAGCACATTGCCGGTGTCCGTGTTTTGCGGATCCGCGGTGTCCGTGTTTTGTGGATCCGTGGATCAATGACAGGGGGGTGATCAGGGAGTCTATATGGGGTGATCACCCCCCTGTCATTCATCACCCCCCTGTAAGGCTCCATTCAGACGTCCGTATGTGTTTTGCGGATCAGTGGATCCGTGTGACGCGGATCCACAAAACACATACGGACGTCTGAATGGAGCCTTACAGGGGGTTGATCAATGACAGGGGGGTGATCAGGGAGTCTAATATGGGGTGATCACCCCCCTGTCATTGATCACCCCCCTGTCAGGCTCCATTCAGACGTCCGTATGTGTTTTGTGGATCCTGCGAAAAACACATTGCCGGTGTCTGTGTTTTGCGGATCCGCGGAGTCCGTGTTTTGCGGATCCGTGGGTCCGCGGATCCGCAAAACACATACGGACGTCTGAATGGAGCCTTACAGGGGGGTGATCAATGACAGGGGGGTGATCAGGGAGTCTATATGGGGTGATCACCCCCCTGTAAGGCTCCATTCAGACGTTCGCATGTGTTTTACGGATCCGTGGATCCGCGTATCCGTGGGTCCGCGGATCCGCAAAACACATACGGACGTCTGATTGGAGCCTTACAGGGGGGTGATCAATGACAGGGGGGTGATCAGTGACAGGGGGGTGATCAGGGAGTCTATATGGGGTGATCAGGGGTTAATAAGGGGTTAATAAGTGACAGGGGGGGGTGTAGTGTAGTGGTGTTTGGTGCTACTTTAGAGAGCTGCCTGTGTCCTCTGGTGGTCGATCCAAGCAAAAGGGACCACCAGAGGACCAGGTAGCAGGTATATTAGACGCTGTTATCAAAACAGCGTCTAATATACCTTTAAGGGGTTAAAAAAATCGGATCTACAGCCTGCCAGCGAATGATCGCCGCTGGCAGGCTGCAGATCCACTCGATTACCTGCAGTTCCTGTGAACGTGCGCGCCTGTGTGCGCGCGTTCACAGGAAATCTCGCTGCAAAGACGCAATCCACTCAGAATAACAGGGCCGCTGCAAAGACGCAATCCTGCGTATGGTGGTCCTGTAGTGGTTAATACCACGCCATTCTTTTCAGTTTGTATTTATAGAGATGCCTGGAGGTGTATAAACTCCAATTTAAATGTGCCTGCTTTCCATCTACAGGCTACATTTAGGTGCACTTGTGAGGCCTGGGCCATATCAGTCAGTCTTGAGTGGGACTCGCAGACTCCTCCCTCCTCCCATTGCAAGCATGGTTACATGCTGGAGGTAACTGGTGAGTTGTTTGTGAGTCGGCCTCATGCTCCTGTAATTGGCCCACTGGCTCCTGGTATTGCCCATATGGCACAGGTAGGTGTGTGTTAGGTCCCCGAGCTACTTGAGAAACCTTGGCGCGGTGCTCGGGCTCAGACATGTCCTACACCGTAGGACATGTTGGCTAATCTCTCAATTTTAAAATCAGTTTGAGGGTTTAGTAACACCGCAGAGTGCACCTGTCTTTGCTATTATTTTGTCATATTGCTATATTGATTATCACATCCACACAATTGCTATCTTGTGTAGGATATCTACTGTGGTACTTGTGGTTCGCTGCAAACATCCTCCACTATATGCATTTTTGCTGGGGATCGTCATTAGCAACGGGCCACAAGTGCAGGATTTGCTCCCCTATATATATGCACAACTGCATGTGGGTTTGAGCACCTCCTGCTTGTTTAATACCACACCATTCTTTTCAGTTTGTATTTATAGAGATGCCTGGAGGTGTATAAACTCCAATTTAAATGTGTCTGCTTTCCATCCACAGGCTACATTTAGGTGCACCTGTGAGGCCTGGGCCATATCAGCCAGTCTTGAGTGGGACTCACAGACTCCTCCCTCCTCCCATTGCAAGCATGGTTACATGCTGGAGGTAACTGGTGAGTTGTTTGTGAGTCGGCCTCATGCTCCTGTAATTGGCCCACTGGCTCCTGGTATTGCCCATATGGCACAGGTAGGTGAGTGTTAGGTCCCCGAGCTACTTGAGAAACCTTGGCGTGGTGCTCGGGCTCAGACATGTCCTACACCGTAGGACATGTTGGCTAATCTCTCAATTTTAAAATCAGTTTGAGAGTTTAGTAAGACCGCAGAGTGCACCTGTCTTTGCTATTATTTTGTTATAAGGCTTGAAGTCTCTTGAATAAGGTGCTTTCTATAGCTTCAGAACTGCCATAGGTCTGTTCAAGTCTCTCCCATGCTGCAGAGAGACCTTCCTCTGAGTGGCCTGCATGAACTGCTCTTAATGTCTTTATGCGTTCTGCAGATTCTAGGCCTAACTAGTTGACAAGCAAGTCAAGTTCTTCCTTGGCAGTGAGGTTAAGATCGCTGATCACAGCTTCAAAGGTCATCATACTTCGAGAGACTAATGTTAATCAGCTCCCTGCGCATCATGTATCTGGAAAAGTCTGACATGTCTGATCTTTCATTGCTTGTTGCTGGATTGCATTGTGGTGTCTCTGGGGCATGTAGAGGCTCTGGCACATAAGGCTGAGAGTTATCAGGCCCAAATGATGTGGCATAAGGATTAAGCTGTGGTTTAGTCTCTGGAGGATTAGCTGCTCTAGGCTAGAAGTTACCTTTTTATCGGTGGGTGAGGATATCTGGTGCTCTGTGGGTTTACCCTGTTGGTGATTTAGAAGTGGCGTTGGTACATGCGATTTAGCAAGAGGAGCAGGCAATGATTGCCTTAGCACATACATATATGGCAGTGCGGTCGGCTGAGTCATCCACTTATCCTGGGATGAAACAGTCTAGGTTGCTACCTTGCCCTAATGCTTGCTCGAAGACCTTCAGTTTAGCTAAGGTAGCTGCTTCTTCCCTTTCTGTTTGGAGAATTTTTAGTTGGGCTTCTGCCTCTTCCTCCATCTGCACCATTTCTGCCTCCTTTTTTGCGTTCTCACCCTCTATATCTGCTATCTTCTTTGTGTTCTCAGCCTCCATTTCTGCTCTTTTCTTTGCATTCTCAGCCTCCATTTCTGCTCACTTTTTTGCTACCTCAGCCTCCTTCTTAACAAAGGAAGTTCTTATACTAGCTTCCTCTGCTTCTGCCCGGATCTCTATAAGATTATCATGTAACGCTGACCTTCCGGAACGAGAGGTTTTGGAAGATGAAAGTGTATATTTAGTTGAAGTTGATCAATGAGATCTCACCTCCTGCAAGTGTGCGATGTGGAGTTCTGCCTTGTTCTTTGTGTCTTGAACTAAGGCATCCTTCTCTTGGAGGAGATTCTTTCTCTCTCTCAACTCTTCTGAAGCATCATCAAAATTGGAATCGTTCAGAAAGGTAATTTACTTTGCAGACAGTCGCTGATAGCAAACATAGACATTAGTTAAACGATTCAACGCTGTGGTTAACTTTGGTGCATCATTGTTATAGCGTGAAAGAGCTGCTATATTGTGTTCAGTTATTTGCCATAAGTCATTTAAATTGTCACTGAACTCTTCTTTGGTTGCCTCAAAGTTCTCTCTAATCTTTTGTGTTGATTTGATAACACGTTTAGACCGTACAGTTTTTTCTTCAGTGAACATGGACTCTGTTTTATATCTGAGTTTTTGAGAGCAGGGTGAGATTCCGTATGTTCAGTGTCCGAGAAATTCACAAAGCCTTTTGTGGACATGTTATTCCTGTTTAAGTGGTACTGTCTCTTTAGGAAGGATTTCAGCTTACTCACTGTGCTCATGAAGCCACGTGCATGTGAGATGGCGGACAGCTCTTAGCTTGCTTGCAGAATGCATGTAGACATGCAAAGACTGTAGATTTAGGCTTAGTTTTTGACTATTGTGCCCCAGATGTAAGTTAAAGAAGTCTCTGACTGGTTGTGAGTGGGAATCTCTGTACAAGCAATGGTAGACAGCTGAACTCACTAATATTCCTAGGTTGCATGTGAGGAGGATACAATGGAGATGCTTTGGTAATTTATTGATTTTACCTTGAGCAAAGACACATAGAGGAACATTAGAAGGTATATTAGAGGTCAAAACGAAATGCTCTCACCAGCTCTGAGTCTGCTGCAGAAAAAAAAGACACAGGAAGAGAACAACAGGATATGATGTCAACGAAAGGGAGGAGTAGACAGAGAGCAAAGGCAATGGGATTTACATAATACATTCAAGAAACCTATAACAAGAATGACAACAGGGTGGAAGCATTATATAACAAGGTAATGATATGATATCACAAATACAGCAATTTATCTTAAATTAAAGAAATAAATGCTGGGACAGCACAATGATGAAGCCCCTTCACCCGGCTCCCAAGTGCGATCGGCTACATCATCATCCGCTACTGTCTCCACGTCACTGATGTCCCCCTCAACGGTCTCAGGGCCAGGAGCCTGACCACTTGCAACACCTGTTCCCACGCAACTCTCATCATCACTACTTGCCCGCATACAGGAGGAAGCGGCGGGTGTCTCCTGCAGATCTTGGCTGGGCAGTAGTTGCTGACTGCCCTCTAGTAGCTCTTCCTCGCTGAAAAGTGGAGCCGAGCCCACAGCATATAATACTTATCACGCTGAGGGAACAGAAATTGACAGAGGCAGGTTGAGGACAGTTGAGGGCACAGGGCCTGCTCCTGGGCCGTGCCAACTAAGCGTCATGTCAGAGGAACCCACCGACTCTTGGCTGGAGGTGTCTGATGTCACTTGCGATGAAGTCGAAGACCGCTAGATGACACTGGGAGCTCAGGCTCGCTGCGACTCATGCTGCCACCCCCCCTTCTTCTGCTGCTACTTCTGCCTGCGACATTTTGGCCACTGCCCGTTCTCTTAGAAGGGCCTGTCTGACATTCTGTATAAAAAAGAATTAAATTAAAATTAAAATAATACACCCCATAAAAGGCGGTTAACGGCAATTAAGAAGTATTCTTTTTCCTATTAATACACATACACCCCCCAAAAAAAGTATAACAATCAAAATTCATTGCAGAACGGCTAATAGGACGTATGCATATTTCCTATTAAAGGCTTTTTCTTACTACAGGAAGATGCCTGAGCAAACTCATGGTTTTAGCTTGTCTATCTCCAAGTGCTAAGGTGTCTCTCTTGTCTGCTTCGCTGTGTACTGGACCTTGCTTATTGAACTCCTGGACTTTGCCTATTGCCTCCTGCCTCTGACCGCGGACTTCGTTTATGAACTTTGCCTGTTTTCCGCCTGCCCCTGACCTCGGATCTCGTTTATGGACTTTGTTTACCGCCTGCCTCTGATCTCGGACTTTGCTTACTGACTTCGATTGATTGTCGCCTGTCTAGACCCCGAACCTCCTGGCCACGCAAGTCCCCTCGGTGCTTGCACCGAGTACTCTGACCCCCTGGTCAGTTGCCACTGACTCAGAGACTTCTCTGGAGTAGCCCCTGGCAACTACCCAAACTTCCCAAGCCTATCCTCACCATCAGAGGCTCTAGTGAAGACCAGATAGTGGCTTAGTTACGCCCCTCCACAGTATACCCAGTCAGTTGCGCAGTGGGTCCACACCCGCTTGCATAACACTATTCTCCTTTTATAGTGTAGATAATACCTCCCTATAATTTCTCTACACTATGAATAATCTTTCCCTGAACTTCTAAATAGTTTTTTCAGCACAATAAAGTCTTTCCTAGCAATGTCCCTATCACCTGTCACGTCTTTTTCTGCACTATGTACACTGGAAAATGGCTGAATCCAAGATGGTTGAGGCTATTTATAGGGCTGTGATATCACAGGGGCTGGATGGCTGCTGGTTGGCTGCATGCATGGCATTGTGAATGATCCATCGTTCTCAGAGTTTTTTGTTCCATGTCCCAACATGTGCAGCAGCCATTTTAAGAAAAAATGTGATTCGTTACCACGAAGCGTGAGAAAAATTGGCTTCAGTGCAAATCGAATTTTTCTGAAATTCTGATCGAATTCCACTTAGTCAACTTCGAGTCGCTCATCTCTATCACAGAGTCCTGGTGTGAGTGCAGCAATTAATCAGAGAACCTATTTCAGTGAAGCTCCTTTGTTTCCCGTTATAACCTGTGAGGTGTTTTGCTTAGGTGGTACATGTAGCTGTGTATGCTCTTCCTCCCATTGGATGCTTGTGTCTCCTGTCCTGAATGTAGATGCCCAATGGCATAGAAAGGCTTATAGAATAGAATAGAAATGAGACAAAGTACCTTGTCTTCCCCTAGACAAGGTACATTTCCCTGTCTCAACTGTGTAAATTGCTCTAGTGTCATTAAGGGTTCATGTTTTTCCCACCCACATTCAGGTAAAAAGATTCTGATAAGGGGCACATTTACATGTGATAGTAGATTTGTGGTTTACATTCTCAAGTGTCCATGTGGATTATTATATGTGGGGGAAACCTCAATGAGAATGAAGGACAGACTGAGTAAACACAAGTCTACTATCAGAAAAGGTAATTTATTGCTTCCAGTACCCCTTCACTTTCACGAAAAAAAGCATAATATTGCACAACTACGGTATCAAAATATCGAGGGTGTTTGGTTACCCCATCGTGGAGGTGACAGAAATAAATTGTTACTAAAGAGAGAGGCCTACTGGATCCATCGTTTACAAACGATGGAACCCAGGAGCCTCAATCGTGAATACAATGTGTCTTGTTTTCTTTGATGTATACTGTCTCTTTACTAATTAAGTATGTAGTTATAAAAGTATTTTCTTTTTTCCTAGCGGAATTGATTACCAAATGAATTGGATAACATCCCACTATATACCTCTCATTATATGCCCTATTACCGTCAATGAGGGGGAGGAGTCTTGCTGATGATGTCAGTTCCTCTGTATTTTATTTGTCTATTTAAAAATTCCATGTGAGATGTTTGTACATAGTCTGAAGAAAGCACACTGGTGCTGAAACGCGTCAAGATGAAAAAATAATATGTGACCAATAAATCGAATTCCTGATTGAAATCCTGCGAAGTGCCGGTCTTTTTGCTACATTGTTTCACTGGACGCCAATCCATTGACACGTGCACCGCAACTCTAACAAGGTAGTGCCAACCTGTTATCTATTGAAACTATCCTCAAGATAGGTCATAAATATCAGAACGTCGGGGGTCCGACACACAGCACCCCTGCCAATCAGCTGTATGAGGAGACGGTGCCCACAGTGCGCACATGCCGTCTCCCTTCTCTCTTCCTGTTCACCACTGTTGTCTATGGTCTTTGCCATAGACAGCAGTGGTCAACAGGAATAGAGAAGGGAGACAGCACGTGCGCACTGCGTACACTGTCTCCTCATACAGCTAATCAGCGTGGGTGCTGGGTGTTGAACCCCCGCCAATCTGATACTGATGACCTATCATAATGGTCGTTAACTTGCTATAGTGTGAAACCACAACCAATAAGATGGATGCTGGAAGTATCGCATCGCGCACCAGCGTGTTGTGGTAGCACTTTGGAGCCCATGATTCCTTTAATTTTTAGTAAGTCACCAACCACACCACCTCTGGCTGAATGCAGGCAAGAAGCATGTGCTCAGTTGTCGTACGACAAACAAATTTTTCCCATTTCAAATTTTGATGTGTCTGTGAAAACAACATTCTTCCACTGACCAATAATCCAATTCCTGTGCTTTTTAGTCCACCATAGCCTCCTCATGTCTAAGCAACAGTTTTTGAGCTGCAATGCATCCCTTCAGGCTCTGGCTACAAGGCAGATTCTGACAGTTGTAAATGACGCTTTTCTTCCTAATTTCCATAAGAGCATTACAGATCTGACAAGCTGTGGAATGTTATTGCATGTATACTTGCACATTTTAGATATGCATGTGTATATTCAGGAGGGGCTGGAAGAAAAGGGGGCCCAAATACACATCCTGCACAAGGGCCCTTTGCTGTCAGAGCCCAGACAGTACAGGTAAATTGAGTGACTCACATTGATGTCCTCTCTGATTGGAGTCGTTCACATTTTACTTCCATTCAGCCAACCTTCTTCCAGCTGCAGATTATCTCTGCAGAATGTAATGCAGACATTATTTGTTTCTTGGTTTTCCAGCAACCTCCCTACTGTTTCCCTCTTCTACAAAAACTCCCCATCCATAGTGTCCCAGATGTAATGGTACCCCAGATTGTAATAATGCCCTCTCGGTGCCCCACAGAGTAAAAGTACCACCTTTTTCGGCCCCACACAGTAATAGTGCCCTCCAAACTATACTAGTGCCCTTACTGCCCACACAGTAATGGTGTGCTCTAAGTGACCCACACATTAATAGTGCCCCCTTTATGCATTGTACACAGCAATGCCTCAGTTTGTGGACCCACACACAACGTCCCCCTTTCTGCTCCCACACAGCAACAATGTCCCTGTTTTTTCCACAGTGTGTGGATTTGATTTCATCCACTTTGCCTTACTGTACAATGCTGCAGATGTGTCACACGAAAATCAGCAGTTTTTAGGCCAGACACCCTTAGGCCAGATACACTTGAGTGAGTTCAATGCAAGAAACTTGCAGCGTGTGACAGTGTGAGGTCCCGTTCTGACCTCCTCTCTTCTGACAGGATCGCTCGGCTTTATAATTATTTGTAATGTTGTGTGATCCTGAGAGTCCTGGAATGTACTGAATTACACTGACATGCTGTCAGTGAAGTACAATAGATTCCAGGACTCTCAAGGTCACTCACAGTATTATAAATCATTATAAGGCTACATTCACACGTCAGTATTTTTCTACATCCCGATTTTCGGTCCGTTTTTTGAGGATCCTTTGTTCCTGAAAATGTTTCCGTATGTCATCCTTTTTTGCGGATCCGCAAAAAACGGAAACATGTGAAAACTCAAATCCGACAGTATATTCTAACACAGAGGCGTTCCCATGGTGATGGGGACGCTTCTAGTTAGAATATACTGAGAACTGTGTACATGACTGCCCCCTGCTGCCTGGCAGCACCAATCTCTTACAGGGGGCTGTGATCCGCACAGCTCCTCCTACTGCTAAGTGAAAGGTCTGTGCGGCGCATTGCTTTTAGCACAGACCTGTCACTTAGCAGTAGGAGGAGCTCCCGGCCGGACACACATCGCAGCTCGCAGTCGCAGGTAAGTATAATGCTTGTATTTATTGCTAAGTAACCATGGCAGCCAAGACTGCAATAGCGTCTTGGCTGCCATGGTAACCGATCGGAGCCCCAGCGATTAAACTTTGACTCCGATCGGAACTCTCCGCTGCCACCAATGATGGGGGGGGGGGGGGGGAAAGAGGTGAGGCCGCACTGGGCACATTTATTAATACTGGGAATCCGCACTGGCCACCAATGATGGGGGGGGGGGGGGGAGAGGTGAGGCCGCACTGGGCACATTTATTAATACTAGGAATCCGCACTGGCCACCAATGATGGGGGGGGGGGGGAGAGGTGAGGCCGCACTGGGCACATTTATTAATACTGGTAATCCGCACTGGCCACCAATGATGGGGGGGGGGAGAGGTGAGGCCGCACTGGGCACATTTATTAATACTGGGAATCCGCACTGGCCACCAATGATGGGGGGGGGGAGAGGTGAGGCCGCACTGGTCACATTTTATACTGAGGAGGGAGGGGGGTCTGCCCCCTGCTGCCTGGCAGCCCCTTATCTCTTATAGGGGGCTATGATATGCACAATTAACCCCTCAGGCGCAGCACCTGAGGGGTTAATTGTGCAGATCACAGCCCCCTGTAAGAGATCGGGTGCTGCCAGGCAGCAGGGGGCAGTCATGTACACCGTTCTCAGTATATTCTAACTAGAAGCGTCCCCATCACCATGGGAACGCCTCTGTGTTAGAATATACTGTCGGATCTGAGTTTTTCACGAAGTGAAAAATCTGATCTGTAGAAAACTTACTGGGAATCCGCACTGCCGCACTGGCCACCAATGAATATAGAGGGAGGGGGGCCGCACTGGTCACATTTAATACTGGGGAGGAAGCCTAATTTCCAGGAACGGAATCCGCATAAAACGGATGACATACGTAATGACATACGAATGTCTTCCGTTTTTTGCGGATCCATTGACTTTGTATTGGTCCAGGATCCGATTTTTGCGGAAAAGAATAGGACATGTGCAGCGTACTCAAGTTGTGTGCAGTAGGTGTTTCTGGGTGATGTAGTGCAATATACACTAACCTGGTACAGCTGACTCTCTGCAAGGGCAGGTATAGGTAGAAATAGTTTGTGACGCCAGTGCCAAGTAAACGGTGGCACGCCGTTTGCGGATGCAGGAATAATTTGAGGAAACGTGGTGTTAAAACAGAACTTCAACTTTTAGTAGTTTGCAGGCAGAGACAATAAAGGAAATGCAGTTCCTCAGCATACAGTCGATTTTGCAATTCGGTCGATGCAGGCAATTCAGTACAGCAGGGTAATTACAGAGTGTTGAACACAGGACTTGCAGCAAAGGAGCTTGCACTCTAACTCTGTCTGATCCTGGAATACAGCATATCTTCACCAAGGCCCATTAACCTAGTTCTGGCTTTATCTCCTTGGCTATAGCTTTAATAAGTACCTCCTCTGTCTTTCTGAGTACCTCTTGCTTTCCTGATCTTTGCCTCTGTCTCTCTCAGCTTCTGGAAACTTCCTCAGGCTCTAGAAACTTCTGAGCTGTGGTCTAGACTGACTTCTGCACTCCACACTAGATCAGGTTACACTGACTTTCCCTTCCTTGTCTGGCCCTTATATAAACTAGGGCTCCCTAGCTCCCTCTAATGCCTAAGAGCTGGAATGACACCCCTAGCCGGCCTGTAAGTGCAAGTTTCAGTGACAGGGAAATACACACATTACATTACATTTTATAAAACTGGCATACAACAATTTCCCCATAATTAGGAGGGACGACAGCACACCAAGTGACCTTTGGTAGTAACGGGTATTACAACTCCCGTATACTACACATGTTTTATATTTTTTCGGACATGCGGAACGGAACAACGGAAACGGACAGCACACATTGTGCTGTCCGATTTTTTCCAGGACCCATTGAAAATGAATGGGTCCAGATCTGGTCCAGATCTGTTCCTGAAAAAACGGAACAGATCAGGAAAGAAAAAATGGACCCTAAAGCTATGTAATCCTGACAGAAGAGCGGAGGTCAGAACAGGACCTCATGATGACACACACTGCAAGTTTCTCGCAATGAACACACTCATGTGTCTGGACTTAAACTAACCTCTCCCTGTTCCCCTGAGGAACAGACAGATTTGTTTCTTGCTGCCGTGCCTCCTGCTCCAGAACACTAACATCATCTGCTCCTGAAATCTAGTAGGCCACCACCTAAAGCAGCCTGTACAGTCTGAGGATGTAGATTCAGTTTAAAGTAACTCTGCCACCATGGGCCCATTTGGGACCTGGCAGGGTGCCACTGATTGTTACTCCACTGGCGCTGTTCTCATTACAATAATGGCCTTCATTTCATGTTTACGCTAGGACAGCTTCAATCATGTACTTGTGATAGAGGTCTGTAACATACCACTGTACCGTGTGATACATTACTCATAGGGTGCTATTGTAAAAAAAAAAAAAAAAAAAGTATACGACTGTTTTTACACTGCATGCCATTGTATGAAATAGCGAAGTAGAGGCTTTTAACATGATCTAAACAGGACCTATGTTTTCAAATCATGTTTAGGAGATCTGCTCTCTTAGGTACATTCATATTAAGTGTCGATCTGCCTGCACTGATTTGCATGTAGCAAATATGCAGCATTTTTCAGGGCCAGAAATGTGGATAGGATTTTAAGAAATATGATATCCACAGGCTGCAATAAACAAAAAATAAAAAATCTGCTGTGTGGAGTTTAAATATACAGCAAGTCAAGTTATGCTGCAGATTTCCACCCTTACCCTTTGCAGTGCATAGAGTGGAATCTGTGACAAATTCCAAGTAAAATCTACAACAAACCTGCAGTGAAAATTCCATACAGTTCTACCCCTATACATATTTTTTTATGGAACAATGGATCATATTTTGCACAAGGAAAACGGAAACATTACATAATATTTCCTGGGAGAATTTGTCCCTTCTGCTGAGATTTGATGCTCCTTCTGGCTAAAGAAGACATATTGGAGAGTGACTGTTGCAAACGTGGTGTCTAAGTGCTTTTATATGGCACCAATAAAGGTCTACACGTCCCCACTATCCCATTTTATCCCCTGTTGTATTCTATATTACACAGACTCAAAGGTATCTTACAGTGGAGCATGGATACTGTGGGGCACATTTATTAGGATTGTCATTTTAGACCGGCGTCTTACATTTAGACAATTTTCTATGACTAAAACAGGCGTAGAAAATCATGAATGAGACAGACCTCCTGCCTTTCCCGTCCTCGCCACGCCCACAATTTTAGACCTGGCGTGAATGGAGCGAAGTCGCAGACCGTTGCGCCACCATTTCCACCTGAAATACGCCTAATTTAGGTGTATTTCAGCTTAGTAAATGACCCTCCGTGTGTCTCTGTATTGGCTTTGTGTGTATAAGGCCAAAGTGCCCTTATTTGTGAACAGTAACTGCAACTTTATTTTACTGTAAAATATGGGTTTGTTTGTTAAAGGAGTTTGATGGCCTGTCCTCAGGATAAGCCATGAATATCAAAAAGTTGGGGGTCTGACTTTTGACACCCCTACCAATCAGCTGTTCCAAGATGCTGCGGCGCTCATGCAAACTCTACAGTCTCTTTTGTTTATTTGAGACCATCTACCCGCTGTCCATTTAAGTGAATGGGACAAAGCTGAAATACCTTGTACTGTCTCTACCAAGTAGACGATATGCATGTAGGCAGAATGATGCACTCTTCAGCACCTTCAAATAGTTTGGTCATCAATATCCTGAAACCAAAAAATTCCCATTAAAGGCAATATCACCATATTTAGTATTTAGTCCAAGCCTCTATCCTCAGTAACTAATCCAGTCATATACAGTATGTGTGGCTGTAAATATTTCTGCAACCAAAATATTTCTAGTTGGCCACCCATGTTGACCTTTAGGCCACCTGCATATGGGTTACGCTGAACGCACATAAGATCCTCACAAATTCGCATTTCTGCGTGTATTTCTGTTCGTTTCTGCAGCATATCCGCACCAAAATCTGCAATGTCTAACAGCGATTTTTGGTGAAATCCATAGCTAAAACCACAAACATATTTGACATGCTGCAGATTTAGTAATCTGCAATGCAGGTCATTTTCTACACTTTGCTGGTACTGTAATACGCTAGTTTTTCTCCATGGGAATCTTTGCGGAACCGCACATATTCTGCAATGTGTGCAGCTGGCCTTAGACACACTCTAATGGGACAGCCACTTTTGGAATGCTTTAAATCAAAATTCACAAATGGGAACATGGGGATTAGCATAAGAAAAAGCAAACAAACAAATGTATTAAAAAACAATTAAGTCAAGTAAAATGTTTGACCTAGAATAACCAATATGATATAGTAAGGCAGCAAACTTGTTTAAACATATTTCAGTGGGAGTGTGATTACTCGTACCATCTGCCCAGTTCAGTAACATTTAACTTGTTTTTGCATTGGAACAGCAGGCAGAAGGATACAGAGATGAGGCACAACTTGCGTTTATAAAGAATCTAATTGACAATTTATAGCCATCTGGATTACTTGCCTTCAGCAAAATTGTCCAGGAAAAACTATTTAAGAACAGCTAATTGAGGAGCCCTCTCATCCTAACAACCCCAGGGAGTTTAGGGAAACAATATCTGTAATGAAAGGGACCATTGTTGTGAGGCTAAACTATATCCCATTGTTCAATTTACTTTATTTATTAAAAATGGGTTATAGCAATAGGGATTCTTATGTTCCTGCATTGGTTGTCTGTTTTTATATGATCATTTGTTGGTAACATGGGGGTTCTGTAATGTGGTCAGATGTCAACACAATGGTAGATTTAGCTGCCATGACAGTCCTCAACGTTTTTTTTTGTATTCTTTATATCCACCTTGTACGTATAATACTTTACATACTATACCAAAAAGGCTCAACCCTTAATAATTGAATTGAGGACTAGCTCACACAATGTAACTACCCTAAGTACGCATATGCGTATGGTAGAAAAAAATACAAATACCTATAGAGGACTACCAGACCACATGAAGTCAATAATATACTTTATTTACAAAAATTCATAAGAAAAAATCACAATATATAAAAAAAAAATGCAGGGAAAAGGCAACATCAACCAGAAGAGGGCACAATGGTACTAATTCATACTGCTCCAACAATTAATTAAGAATTAAAGTGCAAGTGTAAAAATAATGCAGCAAAATATAAAAGGCAGAATCAATAACCCATAATGTGCCTCCTACCGGGATGGCGCTAACCCGGACGCGCGTTTCGGCAAACCTGCAAATAAAGTATATTATTGACTTCATGCGGTCTCGTAGTCCTCTGTAGGTATTTTAACTTTATATACTATTTGACAAATGTTTTGATATATTAGAAAGAAAATTACAACTGATTTGGGCTTGCGGTCAAGTAAACATTTGGATTTGAGCTACTATAAATACTCAGTTTTATGTACTTTTCCCAACTTTTTGGTTCAAGTAAACACATAAAAACACAAATTAGCCACGTAGGTATTGAATTTTTTGCTGCTGATTCTTTTCGCCTGTAGTTGTTTATAAAAAAAAATAAGAAAATCCACATCCAGCACATGCTTCATTTAGAAAACAAATGGCAGTGGAATAAAAATAAAGAAATCACCAAATTACACGTAAATGCAGTGTTTATAGGGAACTATAAAACCAGAAAATGTCTATCCAATTGTATATCAACATATTTCCAATCCTTGTCAACACTTTCGATGAAACCAACATTAGATTATCAAATTAAGCTGACAATTATTTAATATGTATGACCACCTTTATTTTATATTGGTTCTCATTGTGTTTTATCTAATGTTTACATGATACTCGTGCTCAACATAGGGTAACCAAAACGTATAATCAATAAATACGAAAACATGAGCACTCTGTTGCTTTATAAATATAAATGAGTGAAGTTTTAAAAAATTTGATTCGGCAGCTTCACATACCTTGGACAAGAAATTCGTTACGAATTAACACAAGGAAATTCTGCTTCATTTAGAATCAAATTTTTCCTAAAATTCAGACCGAATTCCACTTTGGATGCTTTGCTTCGCTCCATACTATTTGTAAATGATTAAATTATTTTACTGAGCTGTAGATTATACATGTGATGTTTCACCCAACAACAGGCCTTTCTCAAATAAACTACAGCACAATAAAAGTTAGATAAAGAAAATGTATCTCCCTGTATGCTAGCAAAAACATCCATATGCAAACACAATTATTTGCTTACATTTCTTTCTTTGAAAAATAGTACTATGATAATTTCTAATGTGCACCCACATATGCAAATTGTTTCACAACAAATTTAGAAGTATCTTATATTTACACTCATGAATTGTATCAAGCCTATGCCAAAATTTGGAAAGTACATAGATGACATCTTTTGCATATAGAGCTGCCCATTGGAAATATTCTTGTCATTCTGGTCTGCCTTTTTGCTGCTGGCTTCGCGCCGTTTGTCGGCGCATGCGCAGTAGCTACAGTGATGTCGTGCCCACAATGGGCATCACAGTGCACATGCCTCGGCCCAGCGAGGGAGAGCGCAGGCGCAGGATCTCACTGGGAGAGAAGGAGGACGCAAGGGAAGAGAAGGACGGGTAGAGGCAGAGGCTGGCACGGGTATATGAGCAAAAGAGGCAGAGCAGCCTGGGCTCCAACGAAGTGAACGCCACCCCTGGGCACTTGCGAGCCCTCATTTACATACAAATAAAAGTCAATTTTTGCCTCGGTTGAACTTCACAAGAACACAACAAAGGTACCATTTGAATCATCTACAGTTATGCTACAGCGCTATGTAAGCTGTCTATAATGTCAAAATGTGGTGACAGACTCCCTTTAACTGTTCACAGTAACAGTAATTTTGACCAAGGGTGCCCACAATTGTTGTAAAGAAATTATCCACATGTAAAAATCAAAAGGACAGTGCAAGATGGCGCCTGCCCCAGAGTGCTTTTCGACATGCTTTCGTCTGGGACCCCTATATACTATATTGTATATGGAAAAATAAGAGTTACTTCCAAGAGTTACTTCATAACATTAGTGTGACCCTACCACCAACTTTTTTACTTTGTGGTAAATACCAGTTGTATTATGTGAACATGCCACCCCTATTTTTGAGTGTTAGAGAAATAAGTTTTAACTCCATTTTTAGAAAATGAATATGATCAATGGCAGATAGCGCGATAAAATATAGGGGTGCTGTAACACACATACTTTAAATAAGCATACAGATCAAAAACAGAAAAGAGGTATGTATAAAAAAAAATCCAGCCATCCAAACAAATTAAACAAAATAACGCAAATTAAATTTGGCATAAAAAAAAGTTTTAATTTTTTTTGCAGGTTTTCTATCTTTATCTATTTTTTCTGTAACACAGCCAAACAATCCTCAATGTCCTGGAAATATATAAAATGTCTCAAGATGCATCTCCTACTTTTGAGAGCTGCAGGATACTCAGTGAAGTGGGTCCAATTCACACCAAGTACAATATAAAGATAATTGGACCGCGCTGCTCTTTTTTTCGACAAACAAACAGAGTAAGTTGGAGCCTGTAGATAGCCTTTTTTCTAATTTTTGGTGTAGTCATTCGCTGTTTTTCATGTCTCTCACAGTATATACTGCAAACTTATTTCTGCTAACTCAATTCCTGTATTTTGGTCAGAAATTGAGGGACAAAATAGAAAAGCAAACAGACACTAGTACAAATCAACAGATGTATTATACTCACAAGAGTAATTAAAATCAAAGCAGTTGCCCATAGCTTGCGTCACCTTTTTGTGAAAGCCATTTTAATTTTATCTTTCTGGCGAAGATCTTGTGTGAGGGCTCATTTTTTGGCACCGTTTTTATATATTTTTTTATAATGTTCACCTGATGGGGTAGATCACATTATATTTTTATAGAGCCGGTTGTTACAATGCAGATACCAAATATATATTTTTTTCCAGGTTTATACAATAAAAGCATAAAAAAAAAATCATGTTTTTGCGTTGCTATTTTCGGAGACCCATTTAATTTTTCTTTCTGCCCATGGTCTTTTGTGGGAGCTTGTTTTTTGCAGGTGCATGTGACTTTTTGGGGTACAAATGACTTGTGAGGCAAAGAGAGCAAAAAATGGTGTTAGCTGGAGAGGGTAGTTCATGTTATATTTTTATAGAGCCGCGGTCGACGCAGCAATTACACTGGGCGCTAGGTCTCATGTGCTTCCATAGCTAGCAGCCCAGAAGCCCGTTATTAGGACTTCCATGGGCCACGGCGACCATCATCTACCAATCATCGCAGGGCAGTGAGCAGATGGGTTCAAAGAGAAATCCCATCCGCTCTTCAAGCCGCTTAGATGGTGCGGTCAGCACTGTGTGCAGCATCTGATGGCTTAATCCCCCAGCATTGGTGTTGTCAGCGTTCTGGTGGGTACAGCAGGGGCCCGGATGTTAGTAACAGCTGGGGTCCCTGTACTGTTTGGGAGCGCACAGCTTCTGTGCCCACCCAATCAGAGCACTGTACATGTACAGTGCTTTGCACAAACACTATGTTTGCGGCGCCGTACATGTATGGCGCTCGTCCTCTATGGGTTAACACTGGTAACGATGTAACAAGTGTCATGGTCTTGGACAGCAGTCCACAAAGCGCTCCCATGGAGCAAGTGTGCCAGCACCGACTACAAAACTTTGTGCCTGCACTAATTGTATATAGATGACAAAAGATATGAAAACAAATAAAACAGCCATACACTAACACCACATGCATGTATAATTTCAGAGGACACACATCCAATATAAGAAAAATGCTGTGCTCCATATAAGTAAATAATGCAATTATGTGTATTGTATACAATATCAGGACTGCAAGCACCATTATAAATATATCAAAAAAGTGCAAATAAATCTATGTTATGTAAAAAAATATATAAAAATAAAGAATGAAAAAGTTACGTAAATTTAAAATATAAGCCCATACAAAACAAAAAAAAGTAAATAAGGTAATATCTACAAAAAAGTAAAAAAAAAAAAACTAATCTGATTATACAATTATATCATGAAAAAAAAAAAAATGGTGAACAAATTAAAATAAAATAGGAAACGTATGGCAGCCCGGGACCATGACACCCCACATCAAAAGCTAGAGTAAATAGTGCTACATAACAATAAATATATATTATAATCAAGCTAGAGAAGAAAATAAATAGTGAAAATAAAGAAATATTAATCAGATAGTAAAGAAATGCATAAGTATATAATAGAAATTGGTATACTTCATTAAAAAAAAAATGTATCATAAAAAATCTAATACATTTCATAATCCAGGCCAAACAAATATCAACAGTAAAAAATCCAATAACATAAGGTCCAGATTCATTACAGTAAGTCCCAGCAAAATATTTCCATATTAAATCGTGTCCTGATATTGAAAATTCCAACTTGAAAGAGCAGTGATTAGACACGATCAGCCTCTTTAAAGGGGTTGTCCGCTTTATTCATATTGATGAGCTATCCTCAGGATAGGTCATCAATATTAGATTGGTGGGGGGCCCACTCCTGGCACCCCCACTGATCAGAGATGGCCGCACTCGTGCTTATTCTCTGCGGTTGCAATGGTAAGTAATTATATCTTAGCTGTCCCATTCACTTGAAGACAATGAAGAAAAGGAAGTGCTTGCATGAGTATGGCTTTCTCTTCAAACAGCTGATTGGTGGGGGTACCAGAAGTCGGGGGCATGGGCCCCCCGACGATCTGATATTAATGACCCCAGACATACTTGGCAGGACCTGTAAAGGGAAGATTACTTACCTGCTTTCCGCTCCTTCTGCTCCAGACTTGAAATGCTCCACTGGGCTCCTTTGCTGTAAACATATCATCTGGTTTGAGATCGCTGCAGCCAATTACTGGCTGCTGCGGAGACCGGAACCCCTTGCATCATGTGACCATTTGGTATAACGTAAGGGGAGCCGGTCATTGCTGCGGCCAGTGATTGGCTGTGGTGGCGTCAAACCAGATTTTTACAGCGAGGGAGCCCAGTTGAGCGTCGCAGGCCTGGAGTACAAGGAGCTAGGAGCCTGCACTGGGAAGCAAGAAAGTAATCTTCCCTTTACAGATCCTGCCAAGTTAGGGGGGGGGGGGGGGGGGGGGGGGGGGCTGGCTATCCTCCTATTCTTGCACAAACCTTTTAACCAACTTTTAACAGATGTGAATTAATCCAACCCCTTTTTCAGAAGAATCATGTGGCCATTAACAAATAGCATTGTGTGAATACTTAAAGGGGTTGGCCACCATACGCATAAAAACAAAGAAATGGCCCCAGATAATAATTAAAGCCACAAGGTATTTGCATCATATATACTGAGTTCACAGATATACTGTGTTCATATAATTTTTCTAATGTGTTAAGCATAGCATGCTCCAATTAATGAGAGGCTGTGTGGGTGAAGCAGCTTCAAAGTGAAAGTAAAAATTCCAGCATGCATCACATCAAGCATCTTCATAGAAATGGTCACATGACATCCCTGGCCAAACAAAACAAATCTTTTTTTTTCTGTGTCACCATTTTCTGAAAGCTATACTTTTTCTTTTTTTCCCCTGCCAATTATCTTGTGCACGGGTCATTTTTTGCGGGAAGAGTTGATGTTTTTATTGGTACCATTTTTGGGAACATATGATTTTTTGATTGCTTTATATTACGCTTTTTGTTAGGCAAGGTAACCAAAAATGGCTGTTCTGGCGCAGTTTTTATTTTTAGTTTTTTTACAGTGTTCATCTGACAGGGTAGATCATGTGCTATTTTTATAGACCAGGTTGTTACGGACGCGATGATATCAAATATGTCTATTTTCTTTGTTTGTTTGTTTCAGTTTTACATAATAAAGCATTTTTGAAAAAAATGTTTTTGTGCCTCTATTTTTCTGTTGATCATCTTGTTCAGGGGCTAATTTTTTGCAGGAAGAGCTGACATTTTCATTGGTCCCAATTTTGGGTACATAATATTTTTTGATCATTCTATATTACACTTTATTGGGCAAATAGACCAATAAAATTGGTTGTTTTGGCACACTTTTTATTTTATTTTTTACGGCATTTACCTTTTGGCGGAAGAGTGTTTGATATTTTTAAAGAGCAAGTTGTTACGGACGCAGGGATACCTAATTTGTCAATTTTTTTTATTTATTTTGGCTTTACACAATTAAGCATTTTCGAAAAAAAACATGTTTTTGTTTCTTCATTTTGTGAAGGCCATATTTTTTTCAATTTTTGGGTAATTGTCTCATGTAGGGGCTAATTTTTTGGGGGGATAAGGTGACGGTTTGATTTGTACTATTTTAGATACATATGACTTTTTTGATCACTGTTAATACCTTTTTTTTGTAAAGTAAGATGGGAAAAATTTAAATTCCATTATAGTTTTTCTCTTTTTTTTATGGCGTTCACCGTGCTGGGAAAGTAACATGATCCTTTTATAGATCAGGTCGTTATGGACGCGATGATACCAAACATGTGTAGTTTATTTTATTTTTAACATTTTTAATCAATTATAAATGTGTGGCTATAAGAAGAAATTTTATTTAATTTTTCACTTTTTTCTTTTTTTTACAATTTTTTGACCCAGACCCACTTGGTTCATGAAGATCCAGTGGGTCTGATGGTTTACAATACCCTACAGTACACTGTATAGTATACACTATATAGTGTACTGCAGTGCATTGTCACTAACAGTAAGCATGATCTGGCTCCTGCCTTTAGCAGGAGCCTGATCAGCTATACCGAGGCAAGCTGGATGCTTGTGAAGGCGTCTGGTTGCCATGGTAACCACCGGGACACTGCCACAGCAGCACAGCGCCCGATAGGGGAGGGAGCTCCCTCCCTCTGTTAACCCCTTCCATACAGCGGTCCCTATAGACCGCAGCATGGAAGGTGTTAAACGGCCGACATCGGTGCCAAGCAGAGTGTGAGCTGTATATTATAGCTCAAACTCTGCTAACCGCTCCGGCCATCCTGAAACAGATCGGGGTGGAAGGGGGATCTGCAGCACTGCCGCCGGCCATCCTGAAATTAGGAGGACACAATGGGAGCTGAAGCCCATTGGGGGGATTATATATACACATTTTTAGGAGGTTCTGATCCCCACAGTCACGGACTGTGGGGATCAGAACCTTTCAGCCGGCATTAGGATCCTTTGATCTGTACAGACTAGCCAATCAGAGCGATCGTCGGGGGGCAGACTGGACATGCGCTGCTCTTAGCAGATTAGGAAAAGCAGCGCATGTGCAATTACAATAAAGGCATGTACGAGCTTTCTCTAAAGCTCCTCCATGTCGCTTGCAGCCATGTACGAACTGGCTGCATGGCAGAGCGGGGCTCAGGGGCCGTGGCTTACTATAAAACGATTAGCAGACATATTTTTAAATAAAGTATATTTGGAAACTCATTTTTACCCTGCCTCTTACAATGTTGTTTAAAGTATTTATATAGTAGCCAACCCCTTTAATCAGTACACTGCATAGAACCACAGCTTTTGGCCAGCTAGCAAATGCATTTTGGCTGTGGCTCGCCATGTCACAGTTGTGGAACATTTTGTTGCCACTTTACATGCACACAGGGGTCTCCATTCAGTTTTGAGATTCATAGTATTTTTGCCAGCTACTGCATTTCAAAATGCAGCATGCCCTAGGTGTGGAGTTTTCCCTGTTATTTGTTTCTGTAAGACCCTCTATAGGACTTTTTAAATGGCAAGGAAAACACTGTTGTTATGCTTTTTTTTAATTCGAAAAATTGACCAAAATGTATATCTTTATGTGAGTCATCCACTGCTGGGATTTAAACACACACAGTGGTATCAGAAGAAGCAAATCCCCTTTTTGGGGAGTAGCAACAGGGTTTTGTGTTATTTTAAAGGGGTTCTGCACTTATTTTAAAGGCGTTATGCACCCCCGCCGATCAGCTGCTCCAGCAGCGCCGCGCCTTCTCACTGTTTACCGCAGGCCCAGTGACGTCATGACTAGTATCACTGGTACGGCATACATATTAGGACATCATCAGACATCATCCACAACTCCATCCTCCGTCAGGCAAAACTCCATCAGACCTCAGACAAAACTCCGTCCTCCCTCATCCAAAACTCCGTCCTCCCTCAGGGAAAACTCTGTCGTCCCTCAGCCAAAACTCCGTCGTCCCTCAGCCAAAACTCTGTCGTCCCTCAGCCAAAACTCCGTCAGACATCAGCCAAAACTCCGTCAGACATCAGCCAAAACTCCGTCAGACATCAGCCAAAACCCCCGTCAGACATCAGCCAAAACTCTGTCAGACATCAGCCAAAACTCCGTCAGACATCAGCCAAAACTCCGTCAGACATCAGCCAAAACTCCGTCCTCCCTAACTCAAAATATGCCCTACTACACACACTCTTCACCTGACAGAGCTGCTAGCTGCTGGAAAGGCAAAGGACCTGTGATGATGTCATGACCATGTGACGAGTCACGTGTGTGGGAGGGGTCAGATGTGCACAGCAGCTGGTAGAGTGTACAGAACTGTAGCCATCAAATAGAGCTCTGTACTAGAGATGTGTGTGTAACCTGCATGTAGCAGTGTTGTGTATTGTGTAGCAGGCTGTATGTGTAACCTGCATGTAGCAGAGCGGTGTACTGTGTAGCAGAGCTGTATGTGTAACCTGCATGTAGCAGAGCTGTGTACTGTGTAGCAGAGCTGTATGTGTAACCTGCATGTAGCAGTGATGTGTACTGTGTAGCAGAGCTGTATGTGTAACTTGCATGTAGCAGAGCTGTGTACTGTGTAGCAGAGCTGTATGTGTACCCTGCATGTAGCAGGCTGTGTACTGTGTAGCAGAGCTGTATTTGTAACCTGCATGTAGCAGGGCTGTATGTGTACCCTGGCTGTAGCACAGCTGTGTACTGTGTAGCAGAGCTGTATGTGTAACCTGCATGAAGCAGTGCTGTGTACTGTGTAGCAGATCTGTATGTGTACCCTGCATGTAGCAGAGCTGTGTACTGTGTAGCAAAGCTGTATGTGTAACCTGCATGTAGTAGAGTTGTATGTGTTACCTGCATGTAGCAGAGCTGTGTACTGTGTAGCAGAGCTGTATGTGTAACCTGCATGTAGCAGAGCTGTTTGTTTTACCTGCATGTAGCAGTGCTGTGTACTGTGTAGCAGAGCTGTATGTGTAACCTGCATGTAGCAGAGCTGTATGTGTACCCTGGCTGTAGCAGTGCTGTGTACTGTGTAGCAGAGCTGTATGTGTAACCTGCATGTAGCAGTGCTGTGTACTGTGTAGCAGATCTGTATGTGTACCCTGCATGTAGCAGTGCTGTGTACTGTGTAGCATAGCTGTATGTGTAACCTGCATGTAGCAGAGCTGTATGTTTAACCTGCATGTAGCAGTGCTGTGTACTGTGTAGTAGAGCTGTATGTGTAACCTGCATGTAGCAGAGCTGTATGTGTACCCTGGCTGTAGCAGAGCTGTGTACTGTGTAGCAGAGCTGTATGTGTACCCTGCATGTAGCAGAGCTGTGTACTGTGTAGCAGAGCTGTATTTGTAACCTGCATGTAGCAGAGCTGTATGTGTAACCTGCATGTAGAACAGCTGTGTACTGTGTAGCAGAGCTGTATTTGTAACCTGCATGTAGCAGAGCTGTATGTGTAACCTGCATGTAGCAGAGCTGTGTACTGTGTAGCAGAGCTGTATGTGTAACCTGCATGTAGCAGTGCTGTGTACTGTGTAGCAGAGCTGTATGTGTAACCTGCATGTAGCAGGGCTGTGTACTGTGTAGCAGAGCTGTATGTGTAACCTGCATGCAGCAGAGCTGTATGTGTAACCTGCATGTAGCAGAGCTGTGTACTGTGTAGCAGAGCTGTATGTGTAACCTGCATGTAGCAGAGCTGTATGTGTAACCTGCATGTAGCAGTGCTGTGTACTGTGTAGCAGAGCTGTATGTGTAACCTGCATGTAGCAGAGCTGTATTTGTAACCTGCATGTAGCAGAGCTGTGTACTGTGTAGCAGAGATGTATGTGTAATCTGCATGTAGCAGAGCTGTATGTGTAACCTGCATGTAGCAGAGTTGTGTACTGTGTAGCAGAGCTGTATGTGTAACCTGCATGTAGCAGTGCTGTGTACTGTGTAGCAGAGCTGTATGTGTAACCTGCATGTAGCAGTGCTGTGTATTGTATAGCAGAGCTGTATGTGTAACCTGCATGTAGCAGAGCTGTATGTGTACCCTGGATGTAGCAGAGCTGTGTACTGTGTAGCAGAGCTGTATGTGTAACCTGCATGTAGCAGAGCTGTGTACTGTGTAGCTGAGCTGTATGTGTACCCTGCATGTAGCAGAGCTGTGTACTGTGTAGAAGATCTGTATGTGTAAACTGCATGTAGCAGTGCTGTATGTGTAACCTGCATGTAACATTGCTGTGTACTGTGTAGCAGAGCTGTATGTGTAACCTGCATGTAGCAGAGCTGTATGTGTAACCTGCATGTAGCAGAGCTGTGTACTGTGTAGCAGAGCTGTATGTGTAACCTGTATATAGCAGAGCTGTATGTCTAACCTGCATGTAGCAGGCTGTGTACTGTGTAGCAGAGCTGTATGTGTAAACTGCATGTAGCAGAGCTGTATGTTTAACCTGCATGTAGCAGTGCTGTGTACTGTGTAGCAGAGCTGTATGTATAACCTGCATGTAGCAGTGCTGTATGTGTATCCTGGCTGTAGCAGAGCTGTGTACTGTGTAGCAGAGCTGTATGTGTAACCTGCATGTAGCAGAGCTGTATGTGTAACCTGCATGTAGCAGGCTGTGTACTGTGTAGCAGAGCTGTATGTGTAACCTGCATGTAGTAGAGCTGTATGTTTAACCTGCATGTAGCAGTGCTGTGTACTGTGTAGCAGAGCTGTATGTGTAACCTGCATGTAGCAGAGCTGTATGTGTACCCTGGCTGTAGCAGTGCCGTGTACTGTGTAGCAGAGCTGTATGTGTAACCTGCATGTAGCAGTGCTGTGTACTGTGTAGCAGATCTGTATGTGTACCCTGCATGTAGCAGAGCTGTGTACTGTGTAGCAGAGCTGTATGTGTAACCTGCATGTAGCAGAGCTGTATGTTTAACCTGCATGTAGCAGTGCTGTGTACTGTGTAGTAGAGCTGTGTGTGTAACCTGCATGTAGCAGAGCTGTATGTGTACCCTGGCTGTAGCAGAGCTGTGTACTGTGTAGCAGAGCTGTATGTGTAACCTGCATGTAGCAGTGCTGTGTACTGTGTAGCAGATCTGTATGTGTACCCTGCATGTAGCAGAGCTGTGTACTGTGTAGCAGAGCTGTATGTGTAACCTGCATGTAGCAGAGCTGTGTACTGTGTATATAGAGCAGTGTGTCTAACCGCATGTAGCAGGGCTGTGTACTGTGTTACAGAGATGTGTGTGTAACCTGGGAACTATAAAAAAGTGTAAAAAAAAAACATAAAAATTCAGATCACCCCCCTTTTCCCAAAATGAAAATGAAATAACTAAAAAAATGCACATCATGGGTTTCACAATGTGTATAAACACCCATTGTATAAAAATATATTCCCCATACGTCAAACAGCAAAACAGAAAAAAAAAGAGTCCAAATGTCCGATTCGCCGTTTTTGGTCGCTTCATTTGCTACAAAAATTTTAAAAAAAAGTGATCAAAAAGTCTTAAACACCCCAGAATGGTATCAGTGAAAAGTTCAGATTGCCCCGCAAATAATGAGCCCCCACCCAGCTCCGTACACATAATTGCTAAAAAGTTATAGGGCTCAAAATATGGCGACAAAAAAATTAATCAGATTTTTATTTTATTTTTTTATCACTATTAAAATGCAAGAAAAACTATACATATAAGGTATCGCCGGATTCGATCTGACCTGTAGAATAAAAGTAAGTCAGTTTTATCGCACATCGAATGTCGTAAATAAAAATCCTGTAAAACTGTGGTGGAATTGCTTTTTTATTTTCAACAGGAAGAATTGGCAGTTTTACCATCTGAGAAAATAAAGAGCCTCATCCACAACTACCACAAAAGACTTCAAGCTGTCATTGATGTTAAAGGGGGCAATACATGGTATTAAGAGCTGGGGTGTGTAAACTTCTGATCAGGGTCATTTGGGGAGTTTGTGTTGTGATTATGATTTATAAAGAGTAAACACAGTTGTTTGACATAAATGGCTTCAGCCGACCACTAACCATGAGCGAGAGACAAGTGTCCGTGTTATCATTCATATTCTCTGAACAATGGTTAAAGGGGTATTCCCATCATATTGATCACTGTTAAATCTGTTAATGATTTGACAGTGATCATTTTTCTAAATACATTTTATTACCCAATTCCCACGCTTTTTTAGAAAATAAGTCACCTCTTACCTGATGTTGTCTTTGGTCTCCCCTGGTTACGGCCACCTCTCCTGTTGAATCCCGCCGGGCCGCGCAATGTCCTGAACACGCATGCCGCCGCGCATGCGCCATGATGACTTCTTCCTGGCCAGTATAGTACAGAGCCGCGAACGCGCACGCCGACTCTATACTATACAGGCCAGGAATAAGTCACCATGGCACATGCGCGGCGGCGTGCGCGTTCAGGACATTGAGCGCCCCGGCCGGGAGAAAATCTTCAGTCTTCTGCGCAAGCACGGCCCGGCCGGGAGAAGAATCCAGGAAGTGAACGTCGCGCTCAAGAAAGGCAAGTATAAAAAAGTGAAGATGAGAATACCCCTTTAAGAAATCATAAGTTCTGCAAGGGTATGTAAACTTATCAGCACAACTGTAAGTAGCTGTGTGATATAAATCTGTGGAATATGGGAAGCATAACAGGATGTGCACCATAAATCCCATCTTTGTAAGGCCTCTTGCACATGGCCGCTGTGTGCCTGTGGTTGTATTGTGGACCACATACGGCGGTTCCGCAATACACAGGGTACCAGCCGTGTGCATCCCGCATCCGTGATGTCGACCCATTCACTTGAACGGAACGTAAACACGGATCGGATCCCCATAGAAGCACTACAGAGTGCTTCCGTGGTGTTTCTGGCCGTCCCACCGCACAGCAAAAAAGTAGAACATGCTCACTGACCCATTCAAGTTGAATAAGTCTGGATCTGTCCCAGCCGCTGCACGCACGTTGCCCGTGCATTGGGGACTGCAAATTGCTGTCCCTAATGCACGGAATCGACCAACAACGTTTATGTGTAAGAGGCCTAACACTTGTGATCTAGTTTTGTGTGAAGAGGCATATATACATTCATGTTGCATGTATTTATTAATTAGGGCTACCAATTCTGAGTAACTCGGAGTGACAGGAGATTTCCAGAATCTGATTTATTTATTTTTTATTTTAACCCCTATAACTTTTTTGTAATTATGTTTACGGAGCTGGGTGGGGCTCATTTTTTGCAGGGCAATCTGAACTTTTCACTCATACCATTCTGGGGTGTTTAAGACTTTTTGATCACTTTTTATAAAAAAAAATTGTAGCAAATGAAGCGACCAAAAACGACGAATCGGACATTTGGACTCTTTTTTTTTCTGTTTTGCTGTTTGCCGTATGGGGAATATATTTTTATACAATGGGTGATTTTACACATTGCGACACCCATGATGTGTATTTTTTCAGTTCTTTTATTTTCATTTTGGGAAAAGGGGGGTGATCTAATTATTATTATTTTTTTTACACTTTTTTATAGTTCCCAGGTTACACACACATCTCTGTAACACAGTACACAGCTCTGCTACATGCAGGTTACACACACATCTCTGTAACACAGTACACATCTCTGCTACACAGTACACAGCACTGCTACCTGCAGGTTACACATATAGCTCTACTACACAGTAGACAGCTCTGCTACATGCAAGTTACACATACAGCTCTGCTGCACAGTAAACAGCAATGCTACATGCAGGTTACACATACAGCTCTGCTACACAGTACACAGCTCTGCTACATGCAGGTTACACATACAGCTCTGCTACATGCAGTTTACACATACAGCTCTGCTACACAGTACACATCTCTGCTACATGCAGGTTACACATACAGCCCTGCTACACAGTACACAGCTCAGCTACATTCAGGTTACACATACAGCTCTGCTACACAGTACACAGCCCTGCTACATGCAGGTTACACATACAGCTCTCCTACATGCAGGTTACACATACAGCTCTGCTACATGCAGGTTACACATACAGCTCTGCTACACAGTACACAGCTCTGCTACATGCAGGGTACACATACAGATCTGCTACACAGTACACAGCACTGCTACATGCAGGTTACACATACAGCTCTGCTACACAGTACACAGCTCTGCTACATGCAGGTTACACATACAACTCTCCTACATGCAGGTTACACATACAGCTCTGCTACATGCAGGTTACACATACAGCACTGCTACACAGTACACAGCTCTGCTACATGCAGGGTACACATACAGATCTGCTACACAGTACACAGCACTGCTACATCCAGGTTACACATACAGCTCTACTACACAGTACACAGCTCTGCTACATGCAGGTTACACATACAGCTCTGCTACACAGTACACAGCTCTGCTACATTCAGGTTACACATACAGCTCTGCTACACAGTACACAGCTCTGCTACATGCAGGTTACACATACAACTCTCCTACATGCAGGTTACACATACAGCTCTGCTACACAGTACACAGCTCTGCTACATGCAGGTTACACATACAGCTCTGCTACACAGTACACAGCTCTGCTACATGCAGGTTACACATACAGCTCTGCTACATGCAGGTTACACATACAGCTCTGCTACACAGTACACAGCACTGCTACATGCAGGTTACAAATACAGCTCTGCTACATGCAGGTTACACATACAGCTCTGCTACACAGTACACAGCACTGCTACATGCAGGTTACACATACAGCTCTGCTACATGCAGGTTACACATACAGCTCTGCTACACAGTACGCAGCTCTGCTACATGCAGGATACACATACAGCTCTGCTACATGCAGGTTACACATACAGCTCTGCTACATGCAGGTTACACATACAGCTCTGCTACACAGTACACAGCCCTGCTACATGCAGGTTACACATACAGCTCTGCTACACAGTACACAGCACTGCTACATGCAGGTTACACATACAGCTCTGCTACACAGTACACACCTCTGCTACATGCAGGTTACACATACAGCTCTGCTACATGCAGGTTACAAATACAGCTCTGCTACACAGTACACAGCTGTGCTACATGCAGGTTACACATACAGCTCTGCTACATGCAGGTTACAAATACAGCTCTGCTGCACAGTACACAGCTCTGCTACATGCAGGGTACACATACAGCTCTGCTACACAGTACACAGCTCTGCTACATACAAGTTACACATACAGCTCTGCTACACAGTACACAGCACTGCTACATGCAGGTTACACATACAGCTCTGCTACACAGTACACAGCTCTGCTACATGCAGTTTACACATACAGCTCTGCTACACAGTACACCGCTCTGCGACATGCAGGTTACACATACAGCCCTGCTACACAATACACAACACTGCTACATGCAGGTTACACACACATCTCTAGTACAGAGCTCTATTTGATGGCTACAGTTCTGTACACTCTACCAGCTGCTGTGCACATCTGACCCCTCCCACACACGTGACTCGTAACATGGTCATGACATCATCACAGGTCCTTTGCCTTTCCAGCAGCTAGCAGCTCTGTCAGGTGAAGAGTGTGTGTAGTAGGGCATATTTTGAGTTAGGGAGGACGGAGTTTTGGCTGATGTCTGACGGAGTTTTGGCTGATGTCTGACGGAGTTTTGGCTGATGTCTGACGGGGGTTTTGGCTGATGTCTGACGGAGTTTTGGCTGATGTCTGACGGAGTTTTGGCAGATGTCTGACGGAGTTTTGGCTGAGGGACGACGGAGTTTTGGCTGAGGGACGACGGAGTTTTGGCTGAGGGACGACAGAGTTTTGGCTGATGTCTGACGGAGTTTTGGCTGATGTCTGATGGAGTTTTGGCTGAGGGACGACGGAGTTTTGGCTGATGTCTGACGGAGTTTTGGCTGATGTCTGATGGAGTTTTGGCTGAGGGACGACAGAGTTTTGGCTGAGGGACGACGGAGTTTTGGCTGAGGGACGACTGAGTTTTGGATGAGGGACGACGGAGTTTTGGATGAGGGACGATGGAGTTTTGGCTGATGTCTGAGGTCTGATGGAGTTTTGGCTGATGTCTGAGGGACGACAGAGTTTTGGATGAGGGACGACGGAGTTTTGGCTGATGTCTGATGGAGTTTTGTCTGATGTCTGATGGAGTTTTGGCTGATGTCTGATGGAGTTTTGGCTGATGTCTGATGGAGTTTTGGCTGATGTCTGAGGGAGGACGGAGTTTTGTCTGAGGTCTGATGGAGTTTTGCCTGACGGAGGATGGAGTTGTGGATGATGTCTGATGATGTCCTAATATGTATGACTGGCCTGTGCGGGGCTAAGCTCTGCATCAGTTTAAACAAAGTGCAAAACCCCTTTAAATAAAAAATACATTGTCCAGGAGAGTGAAAAAGCTATGTCTTTTTACAAATGCTATAAAAAAATTGCTTTTTTGGTAGCAGTTTCAGATGTGTTATACTGTGCAGCTGTAGGGGTAACACTAGAGGCAGCAGGAGAATAGTTTTGAACATAATGGACAAAGCAGGAGATGTGCAGCTGTGTAAAAGTAGCAGCAGCAGCATATTGTTGTTTCCTGCCCACACATTCCGTTATAGATGTTGGAGAAAAGGAGGAGCAGGAGAAGCCATAGCTGATGATGTTGATGGTGATGAGTATTAGTGTTGGGGCGCAAATATTCAAATCGCAAATTTTAATCGCAAATGTCGGCACTTTAAGGATTCCCAAAGATTTAAAATATAGTGCTATATATTCGTATTCTCGAATATTCAAGATTTTCTCTTCATCAGTAACCTCCCTTCTTGCTTGTGGGCCAATGAGAAGGCTGCAATGTCTTTGTCTGAGCTTAGCAACATCCCTAGCAACCAATAGGAAAGTTGCCTACTCTATACTATATAAGAACCTCCCGAGCAGCCATTTATGTAGTTTTATGGAGTTCTGAGAGAGACAGCAGTGACATTGATGTACTCTGTGCTTTGCTGTGTCATTACATTAGATAGTTAGTTAGCTTATATATATAACACAGATAGTTAGTGGGAGATAGTCAGTGTAGGTTAGAAAGTGATATAGTGTAGCTGATAGGTTCCAGTGTGTTAGGTAGTGTGATAAGTTCTGTTGTCCATACATACATGCTACAGACATAGTGCTGTGATGTCACAGGTTCACAACTATACTTAGTGCACCAATCAGTAATATGTAGTCAGACCTGCTAAAATGCGAAGTTGCACGTATTGCATTAATTGATGATTTGCACAATCGCGAATATATTGGAGCACTCCATTTGCATATAAAGCTATTGTAATGTTCTTCCGTGCCAACCATTTTCTCCAGTTTAAGGAAACTTCTAGCAGCTTGAAAAATTTAGTAAAAGTGACCCACGACTGTATTGCGCACGCAATACGCGCATATTACATTGCCGGTTTTCGCAATCAAGAAAAGTATCGTGAATTTGCGAATATATGACAAATATTCGCCCAAATATTCACAAAATATTGTGAATTTGAATATTGCCCCTGCCGCTCATCCCTAATAATGATGAGAATGCGGCCTTCATTAGGAGAATGCAGTTCAACACAGCACCATACAGATGTATTGTGCTGTATTGAAACAGGGATCAGACCCTGAAATGTTAAAGTCCCATAGTGGGACAAAAATAACAAATTATAAAAGTGAAATAAAAGTGCTGGGTGGGGCTGGGGAAGACTCTGCAGTCATTGTACACATTGGCACCAATGACAAAGTCAGGGGGAGATGGAAGGTCCTTAAAAATGATTTTAGGGAACTAGGAGAGAAGCTCAAGTCCAGGACCTCCAAGGTATTTTTTTCAGAAATACTACCAGTGCCACGAGCGTCACCAGAGAGACAACGGGAGCTTAGGGAGTTAATTAAGTGGCTCAGAAGCTGGTGCAGGAAAGAAGCGTTTGGGTTAATGGAGAACTGGGCCGACTTCTCTGTCGGTTACAGGCTCTACAGTAGGGACAGGCTGCACCTTAATGGGGAGGGTGCAACTGCCCTGGGGGAAAAAATGGCTAGACGTCTAGAGGAGCTTTTAAACTAGGATCTGGGGGAGGGTGGGGGACCATACTAATAAGGGGGTAGATAGTGTAGATATAGAGAGTGGGGAGTGGGATATAGAAGGGGACAGTGGGGATTTATTGGGGGCTGATGTCAGGGCCGGTGCAAGGATTTTTGCCGCCCTAGGCAAGATAAAAATTGCCGCCCCCCCCCCCCCCTATCAGATGATCTGCCCATATCATGACATCACATATGTTCCACCCCTTTCTCAGCATTTGAATTAAAAGAACTGCTATGTTTCCCTTAGGGTTAATCAAGCTTCTTGTAGCTGTCTCCCTGACAGCCGCTAGAGGTGCTTCCGCGATTCTCACTGTGAAAATTACAGTGGGAAGACGCAGAACATAGTTTTGAATGCGTGCGCATGCGCATTCGCAGCTGAGAGGAGGATCGGGGAGAAGAGTTCCCAGTGCCTGCGCTGGAGAAAGGTAAGTGGCTGAAGGGGTTTTAACCCCTTCAGCCCAGTGGGAGGGGGACACGAGGGTGCCCCACTCCTAACAACTATATAGTGCCAGGAAAATGAGTTTGTTTTCCTGGCACTATATTGCTCCTTTAACACCAGTACTGCACAGTGTCTTTTCTCTGCAGGAACAGGCTATAGACACCAGTACCACTACATTAAACTGTAGTGGTTCTGGGAATATAGTGTCCTTTTAATGTGAGGTAAATTAGTTTCCAATGTAGCATTAATAACTAAACAATTAAATAATAAAAATATTGCATTGTCTACTTACCACCAGGACAATAAGATGATCTGGTCTCTGGCTGCAGTCTGGCTCTTGGTCTGGCTCTGGGGACTCCCTTGTCACTCTCTGCTCCCCCCTCTCTCCCTTGTCACTCTCTTCTCCCCCCTCCTTCCCTTTTCACTCTCTTCTCCCCCCTCCCTTGTCACACCCTTCACCCCCCTCCCTCCCTTGTCACTCTCTTCTCCCCCCCCTCCCTCCCTTGTCACTCTCTTCTCCCCCCTCCCTTGTCACACTCTTCTCCCCCCCTCCCTCCCTTGTCACTCTCTTCTCCCCCCCTCCCTCCCTTGTCACTCTCTTCTCCCCCTCTCCCTCCCTTGTCACTCTCATTCCCCCCTTGTCATTCTCATTCCCACCCCCCTCCCTTGTCACTCTCATTCCCCCCCTCCCTTGTCACTCTCATTCCCCCCTCCCTTGTCACACTCATTCCCCCCACTCCCTTGTCACTCTCATTCCCCCCTCCCTTGTCACTCTCATTCATTCCCCCCTCCCTTGTCACTCTCATTCATCCCCCCCCCCACTCCCTTGTCACTCTCATTCCCCCCCTTGTCACTCTCATTTCCCCCCTTGTCACTCTCATTCCCCCCCTTGTCACTCTCATTCCCCGCCCCCCTTGTCATTCTCATTCCCACCCCACTCCCTTGTCACTCTCATTCCTCCCTCCCTTGTCACTCTCATTCATTCCCCCTCCCTCCCTTGTCACTCTCATTCCCCCCCTTGTCACTCTCATTCTCCCTCCCTTGTCACTCTCATTCCCCCCCCTTGTCACTCTCACCCCCCCACTCCCTTGTCACTCTCATTCCCCTCCTCCTTTGTCACTCTCATTCCCCCTCCCTTGTCACACTCATCCCCCCCCTTGTCACTTTCATTCCCCCCACTCCCTTGTCACTCTCATTCCCCCCTTGTCACTCTCATTCCCCCCCACTCCCTTGTCACTCTCATTCCCCCCTCCCTTGTCACTCTCATTCATTCCCCCCTCCCTTGTCACTCTCATTTATTCCCCCCCCCACTCCCTTGTCACTCTCATTCCCCCCCTTGTCACTCTCATTTCCCCCCCTTGTCACTCTCATTCCCCCCTTGTCACTCTCATTCCCCCCCTTGTCACTCTCATTCCCTGCCCCCCTTGTCACTCTCATTCCCCGCCCCCTTGTCACTCTCACCCCCCTCCCTTGTCACTCTCATTCCCCCTCCCTTGTCACTCTCATTCCCCCCTCCCATGTCACTCTCATCCCCCCTCCCTTGTCACTCTCATTCCCCCCCTCCCTTGTCACTCTCATTCCCCCCCTCCCTTGTCACTCTCATTCCCCCCTTGTCACTCTCATTCCCCCCGCCACTCCCTTGTCACTCATTTCCTCCCCCCCTCCCTTGTCACTCTCATCCCCCCTCCCTTGTCACTCTCATTCCCCCCCCACTCCCTTGTCACTCTCATTTCCTCCCCCCCTCCCTTGTCACTCCCATTCCCCCCCACCTCTAGTGTAGCGTGGCCGAGCTCTGTTCGGTCCGTGGTACAGGAGCATTTGTTTCCTGTACCCGACCGGACTGAAAGGAAGTGCACACTAAGTGAGCACTTCCTGTCAGTCCGGCCGGGTACAGGAAACAAAAACTCGTGTACCGCGGACCGAACAGCGCTCGGCCACGCTACATTAGAGGCGCTTCCCTCCTGTCAGTCCCTCTCTTCAGGCTGTGCCTGGGCGGGCAGTGCAGCAGCCGCCTAGTGCGAGGGAGGGCCCGCCGCCGTACTTAAAAAAAAAACTTGCGGCAGGACCGGCCCGGCCGCCACTTAACCAAGGCTTTTTTTTTAACCGCACAGGGCCAGAGCCCCCTGCTAAATTGCTCCCTAGGCGGCTGCCTAGGTCGCCTTACAGGTGGCGCCGGCCCTGGCTGATGTTAGCGAGGAAAGTAGTGAGAAGATTGGGCATAGCAATACACTTATGAAAAATTTAACTGTTGGTAACAAGAACCTGTTGCATACAAACATCAACCAAGGTAACCAAAAAATCCCAGATATTTACTTTACAGGTAATAGGGATTTAAAATGTATTTTCACAAATGCCAGAAGTCTAGCTATCAAAAAGGGGTAGCTGGAGGCTATGGTACTAGAAGAACACATAGATGTAGTTGGTGTGGCTGAGACATGGTTGGATTCTTCACATGACGGCTGTAAATATTGAGGGTTTTACACTATTTAGGAAAAGACCAGGTCAATAGAAAAGGAGGTGGCGTGTGCCTGTATGTGAAGAGTGATCTGAAGACAAATGTGAAAGAGGCAATTGTGGGTGAGGATGGTGAGGATGTGGAAACCTTATAGGGGGAAGTTCAAAGGGATATAAACACTGAAAAAATAATACTTGGTGCAATCTATAGACCCCCTAACATCACAGAGGAGATAGAAACGCAACTGTATAATCAAATAGAGCGGACTGCATTAGCTTGTACAGTGGTCATAATGGGAGATTTTAACTTCCCAAAAGTAAAATTAGCAAAAATACAAAACGAATAGCAGGTAGCAAATGAGAGCAAAACAAATTCCCAAAAAATCTTTAAAGGGTTTCTGTCATCGGAAAAATCGTTATGTAGCTGGCTGACATTAGCAATGTGCTAATGTCAGCAGAACATAACTGTATGACTTATATCTCCCTGCCTGCCACCGTTCGCGCTAAATAATAACTTTTATAATATGCAAATGAGCCTCTAGGTGCTAGTGGGGCGTTGCTGCAGCACCTAGAGGCTCCGTCCTCTCACTGATTGACATCCTCGGTCTCCTCTGTGCCCCGTAAATCCCGTGTCTGCGCCGTCCATTTTAGTATTAGGCGCAGTGAGTGAAGGATGGCAGCAGGCGAGCGTCCTTCACCCATGTAAAATGCGTTCAAAAGACAAGGGGGCACTGCCTCTAATTGGAGAGGAAAAAGTTCAGTCTCCGGAAGCGTCAAAGCTTCTTTACTGTAAGAACTGTGAAGCTGTGGAATAGACTTCCTCAGAAAGTGGTCACAGCAGGAACAGTGGACAGTTTTAAAAGGGGTTTAGATGAATTCTTAAAAGTAAATAACATTAATGCTGTGTAGAAATGTGTAGAAATCTGAGTCTCAATTCCTTTTGGGATTCGAGTCCCCACCTTTCCCTTGGTTGAACTTGATGGACTGATGTCTTTTTTCAACCGTATTAACTATGCAACTATGTTTTCAACAATAAAAAAAATTTAAGTTTCAATTTAAAAAAAGCTCCATCCCCATAAAAAGAGACATATAAAAAATTTTAAAATAGAAAAAACATATAAACACACATTTAAAATGCCGCGTCCATAAAAACCTGCTCTATAAAAATATCTCATAATCCACCCCATCCGGTCAACACTGTAAAAAATAAATAAATAAACTTTGCTAAAAAAAGCCATTTTTTGTCACCTTTTATCACAAAAAGTATAATACCAAGCAATCAAAAAGTAATATCGACCCAAAAATAATACCAGTCAAACCTTCACCTCATCCCACAAAAAATGAGTTCCTACATAAGACAATCGGCCAAAAAATAAAAAAGATAACATTCAGAAAATGGAGACATAAAAACATTTTTTTGTTTCAAAAACGCTTTTATTGTTTAAAACCAAAATATATATTTAAAAAAACTGACATATTAGGTATCGCTGCGTCCGTAATGACTTGTTCTATACAAATATCACATGAGGTAACCTATCTGGTGAACACCGTAAAAAGAATAAAATAAAAACTGTGCCAAAAAGCCATTTTTTATCACCTTACATCTCAAAAAGTATAATATCAAGCAATCAAAAAGCAGTATGTAACCAAAAATAATACCAATCAAACCGTCTTCTCATGCCATAAAAAATGAGACTCTACGTTAGACAATTGGCCAAAAATAAAAAAGATATGGCTTTCAGAAAATGGAGACATAAAAACATAATTTTTTGTTTAAAACCAAAATATATATATATAAAAAAAAAACATATTAGGTATCGGCGCATCCGAAACAACCTGCTCTATAAAAATATCACATGAGCTAACCCGTCTGGTGAACACCGTAAAAAAAAAACAAAAAAAAAAAAAACGTGCCAACAAATATATTATTTTGTCACCATACATCACAAAAAGTGCTATACCAAACAATCAAAAAGTAGTATGTACCCCAAAATAGTACCAATCAAACCGTCATGTCATCTCCCTAACTAAGACAATCGCCCAAAAAATAATAAAGATTTGGCTTTCTGAAAATGGAGACATAAAAACATGATTGTTTTTCTTTAAAAAATTGTGAGCTCTGCCATGTTCCCATACAGCAATTTACAACCACATATGGGGTGTTTCTGTAAACTGCAGAATCATGGTAATAAATATTGAGTTTTATTTGGCTCTTAACCCTTGATGTGTTACAGTAAAAAATGAATTCAAAGAATCTGCCAAAAAAGTGAAAATTAAAAATGTCATCTCCTTTTCCTTTAATCCTTTAAGGGTTAAAAAAGTTTGTAAACTCAGTTTTGAATAACATGAGGGGTGTAGTTTCTACAATGGGGTCATTTATGTGTGTTTTCCACTATGTAAGCCACACAAAGTGACTTTAGAATTGAAGTGGTCCAAAAAATGGGTTTTGGAAATTTTCTTAAAATTTTTAAAATTTGCTTCTAAAAATTTTAAGCCTTATAAGATCTTAAAAAAGAAAATTACATTTACATAATGATGCAAACATGAAACTGACATATAGGGAATGTAAGGTAATAGCTCTTTTATGATGTATCACTATCTGCCTTAAAAGCAGAGAAATTCTAATTTTGAAAATTGCATATTTTTCCAGATTTTCTGTAAATTTGGGATTTTTAAAAAAATAAAAGTAAATTATATTGACTAAAATTTTTCACTATCATGAAGTACAATGTGCAATGAGAAAACAATCTCAGAATGGCTTGGATAAGTAAAGGCATTCTGACGTTATCACCACATAAAGTGACACATGTCAAGTTTCCAAAAAACGGCTTGGTCCTTAAAGGGACACTGACAGGCCCAATTAGCATATTTAGGCATATATATGTCAGTACAGGTCTTATAAAGTCTATTAAAATCATCTAAGTATCCCCCCTGTCCACCTTATAAATGCCGTAATATTAAGTTTTATAACCTGCTTGTCCGGTCATAAATCTGCCCAAGGGGCGGCGTTTCATCTGAAAATGCGCCCAGCCAGCCGCTCCCAACTGCCGTCTGAAGCCCCGCCCAGCTCATCAATATTCACTTCGCTGGGCGGCGGCTACAACTCTCAGACCCTGATTCTGACTGGCGGAGATCTCGGAGGCGAAATCAGTAGAAATAGCAGAAACGACAATGTCTGCAGGTAAGATCGGAACCGGCTCAGACCTCGGGGTTTGGGTGGCACAGAAGCTTCTGGACAAGGCATCTTCCTTGATATTCTTGGAACCATCCTATAAGTGATGACAAAATTAAAATATATTAAAAACAAAGCCCAATGAGACTGCCTAGGATTGAGTCTTTTGGCAGACTCCAGAAATGTCATCTTTTTTGATCATATGAAGTATATGTTGTAGATCAGTCGGCACTGCGGATATGGCGTGGCGGTGCACATGTCTGTGAGGAATATGGATTATTATTTTATGTCAGCCATGTTCCCACACCAGCCATAAGCTGTCAGATAGCAGAGGTAGTGAACTCCAGAGGGGGGCCCTGCTTCAAAGCCCAGCCAACTGGCAGAGAACCTCTAGCAGGCCACAGTTTTTTTTACAATTTCTCACCTCCATTCAGCCAGCCAGGAACCCAACTAATGGAACAGGAAAAACCTCTCTGCAGGGGGTCTAGGCCATTCCCCAGTTCAATAAACATTATCAGACATCATGGAACCGGCGATTCATAAGGAATTATGAATCGCCCATCCATCACAGACATAAACCAGATGCATATTTGTGTCCCTGTGGCCACGATGAACAGGCCAGTGGTCATAGTCTGGTGGTGGGATGCCAGGGAGGGGAGATATACATATCTCCCCACAGAAACCAAATAACGGTACCATCCTTGGACTCTACTGGTAGCTGGAACCCAGGCGCATCCATTGGTCCCAGAACCACCTCCCTGCAACATTCTGGTCTAGAGCCATGAGCCCTAATCAGTTTTGTGGCTCATGTACTGCCAGCCCAGCAGAGGGGGGTGGCCCCCTCCCAGAAGTTGGGAGGGGAGGGGCCGGCTACAGGTTAAAAGGCTTGCGCCTTTCTCTGAAAGGCGGGCGTGTCTTTCTCTAAAAGAAGGTCACATTGTGCCATGTGTTTAGAGGGACCTGCAACCAGCTGACATCACTGTTTCCCATGTGACCACAGATAAGAACTCATCACAACCCAAAGGACTCCTATACCTGGTAAACTGACTTTTGTTCTGCTTAGCCCTGTTGTACCTTATCATCTGTATTTGTAACCTCAGACCACTGTATATATTTTCTGTGTGTATAGTGTTATCTCTAGTGAGCCCTTAAGGCGATTAAATATATAATTTAATCTTGTGCTGTTTTGTATCTCGATCACGAATCCCCACGTCCGTGTTTCGGCCTAGTAATAAGCTACCGCAGGTTGGTATCTTACCCTATACAATCCCGATAGTGAACCGGGCTTATATCAAACAAGAAACTGGTGGCAGTATACCTGGGCTGAGAAAGCGCTGTTTCACTGGGGCAGTGAAAAGGCTCTCTCAGCTTGTTGCCTCTCTGTGCCCGCGTGGACAGGAGGTGTCTGTGTAAACTGTATCAAGCTGACCTTACCTGCTCCTCCAGGTGGGTGTAACCAGTGACCATACCGTATCTCGCTGGCTCTACGCAGTTGACGTCTGACATCAGTCGGGGTACAGTACTCGTCACAGTGTCCTAGGATTGGCATCCCATATAATAGTAGTAGTAAAAGACCGGCACACTCTTGATGTCTTGCAATATTTCTTTATTGCCACATATCTGTATCTGTGACACGTTTCGGCACAAACTGTGCCTTTATCAAACAGTTTGATAAAGACACAGTTTGTGCCAAAACGCATCACAGATACAGATATGTGGCAATAAAGAAATATTTGCAAGACTTCAAGAGTGAGTGCCGATCCTTTACTACTTAGCTTTTGTAATCAGTCAGAACCATAACCCTGGTGAATAGCCCCCTTAAGAAAATGGCACCATTCCTCAAAGGCCCATTTAATGGCCAAAAGCTCATGATTGCCTATATCAGGGGCCGCACTAGACTTAGTATAAATTTCGCGGGCCGGAACCAGGTAGCTTTGCCAGAAAGAAATGTAAACGCTGTGAGGGGGCACTTGTGAGCATTACTACTGTGAAGAGGGCATATATCTGGCATAACTACTATGAGGGGGCACATATCTGGGCATAACTACTGTGAGGGGGCACATATCAGGGTATAACTACTGTGAGGAGGGCACATATCAGGGCATAACTACTGTGAAGAGGGCACATATCAGGGCATAACTACTGTGAGGGGGCACATATCTGGGCATAACTACTGTAAGGGGGCACAAATCTGGGCATAACTACTGTGAGGGGGCACATATCAGGGTATAACTACTGTGAGGAGGGCACATATCAGGGCATAACTACTGTGAAGAGGGCACATATCTGGGCATAACTACTGTGAGGGGGCACATATCTGGGCATAACTACTTTGAGGGGGCACATATCAGGGTATAACTACTGTGAGGAGGGCACATATCAGGGCATAACTACTGTGAAGAGGGCACATATCAGGGCATAACTACAGTGAGGGGGCATGAGTGAGCATTACTACTGTGAAGAGGGAACATATCTGCCATAAATACTGTGAGATGGCACATATCTGGTCATAACTACTGTGAGGGGGCACATATCAGGGTATAACTACTGTGAGGAGGGCACATATCAGGGCATAACTACTGTGAAGAGGGCACATATCTGGGCATAACTACTTTGAGGGGGCACATATCTGGGCATAACTACTGTGAGGGGGCATGTGTGAGCATTACGTCTGTGAAGAGGGCACATATCTTGGCATTATTACTGTGAGGGGGCACATATCTGGGCATAACTACTGTGAGGGGGCATGTGTGAGCATTACGTCTGTGAAGAGGGCACATATCTTGGCATTATTACTGTGAGGGGGCATGTGATGTATACATGTGTGTAATGTATGTAGTGCAGTATGTGATGATCACACACTGCACTACATACATTACACACATGTATACATCACATACTGCGCTGTCACCTTCTTCTGCAGGTCTACCTTGATGTCTGGTCTTTAGGCTTCAGTCAGATCCTACACCGCCATGCTTGCGCCGTGTGCCCGACACCACCAGGAGCTGGCCCCTTCTCCTTTCATCTCCCACCGGCTTCTCCTACAGCAGGGCGCTCTATCGCTCCAGTGCCCACCCAATCTTACCAATCAGGGGCGTAGCTAGAAATGACTGGGCCCCATAGCAAAAAAATTTATGGGCCGCCCCCCTCCCGGATCTCCCACCCCCACATGCCTATCGGACCTCCAACCCCTTCCAGAGCTCCCACCCCAACACTCCTCCAGGACCTCCCACCCCAACATCCCCACACCCCTCCCTAGATCCCCCTAAATGTCATCCACAGATCCCCCCTCAGTGTCATCCACAGATCCCCCCTCAGTGTCATCCACAGATCCCCCCCTCAGTGTCATCCACAGATCCCCCCCTCAGTGTCATCCACAGATATCCTCCTCAGTGTCATCCACAGATCTCCTCCCCACCCAGAGCCGCTTCCTAGATAATTTATTCACTGCACTTGCCTCTGTATAATTGAAGAGAAGCGCCGTAATCTCACACAGGCGCACTTGCAGAGGCCAGGAAGACGGTGCATGCTCACTTCGATGCTTCTGCCAGTGCGGCTGTGCGAGATTACGGCGCTTCTCTTCAATTTCACAGAGGTAAGTGCAGTGAATAAATTAGCTAGGAGGCAGCGCTGGGCGGGGAGATTGCAGGCACAGGCAGCATCGCTTTGCTGCCTGTGCCGTTCGCAGCACATCCTGCGCTGATAAAGTCCTGTTACTGCGCGGGCCGCATGACACGGCTTCGCGGGCCGTAGGTTGGGCATCACTGGCCTATATCACAATTACCGTATTTTTCACTTTATAAGATGCACGCGATGATAAGACGCACCCCAGATTTTAGAGGAGAAAAATAAGAAAAAAATATTTTTCATCCTCAGATCAGACCCCCATAAATATCAGGACATCACATTAGACCCCCATATCAGGACATCATGTCAGAACCCCATCAGCCCTCTATGTCAGATCCCCATCAGACCTCAGAACAGCTCTTAATGTCCTACCCCCATCAGACCACAAATCATACCTTTATTTCTGACCCTCATCAGACCTCAGATCAGTCCTTTGTTTCTGACCTCAGATCAGAATAAAATAAAAAACTCCTCTTACCTCTCCTGCGCCGTGGCTTCTCTTCATCTCCGGCAGAAGTCACGCTCCCCTGTCTTCTCCGGCCCACGCTGCACTGTCACCTGACCAAAAAATAATAAAGATTTGGCTTTCTGAAAATGGAGACATAAAAACATGATTGTTTTTCTTTAAAAAATTGTGAGCTCTGCCATGTTCCCATACAGCAATTTACAACCACATATGGGGTGTTTCTGTAAACTGCAGAATCATGGTAATAAATATTGAGTTTTATTTGGCTCTTAACCCTTGATGTGTTACAGTAAAAAATGAATTCAAAGAATCTGCCAAAAAAGTGAAAATTAAAAATGTCATCTCCTTTTCCTTTAATCCTTTAAGGGTTAAAAAAGTTTGTAAACTCAGTTTTGAATAACATGAGGGGTGTAGTTTCTACAATGGGGTCATTTATGTGTGTTTTCCACTATGTAAGCCACACAAAGTGACTTTAGAATTGAAGTGGTCCAAAAAATGGGTTTTGGAAATTTTCTTAAAATTTTTAAAATTTGCTTCTAAAAATTTTAAGCCTTATAAGATCTTAAAAAAGAAAATTACATTTACATAATGATGCAAACATGAAACTGACATATAGGGAATGTAAGGTAATAGCTCTTTTATGATGTATCACTATCTGCCTTAAAAGCAGAGAAATTCTAATTTTGAAAATTGCATATTTTTCCAGATTTTCTGTAAATTTGGGATTTTTTAAAAAATAAAAGTAAATTATATTGACTAAAATTTTTCACTATCATGAAGTACAATGTGCAATGAGAAAACAATCTCAGAATGGCTTGGATAAGTAAAGGCATTCTGACGTTATCACCACATAAAGTGACACATGTCAAGTTTCCAAAAAACGGCTTGGTCCTTAAAGGGACACTGACAGGCCCAATTAGCATATTTAGGCATATATATGTCAGTACAGGTCTTATAAAGTCTATTAAAATCATCTAAGTATCCCCCCTGTCCACCTTATAAATGCCGTAATATTAAGTTTTATAACCTGCTTGTCCGGTCATAAATCTGCCCAAGGGGCGGCGTTTCATCTGAAAATGCGCCCAGCCAGCCGCTCCCAACTGCCGTCTGAAGCCCCGCCCAGCTCATCAATATTCACTTCGCTGGGCGGCGGCTACAACTCTCAGACCCTGATTCTGACTGGCGGAGATCTCGGAGGCGAAATCAGTAGAAATAGCAGAAACGACAATGTCTGCAGGTAAGATCGGAACCGGCTCAGACCTCGGGGTTTGGGTGGCACAGAAGCTTCTGGACAAGGCATCTTCCTTGATATTCTTGGAACCATCCTATAAGTGATGACAAAATTAAAATATATTAAAAACAAAGCCCAATGAGACTGCCTAGGATTGAGTCTTTTGGCAGACTCCAGAAATGTCATCTTTTTTGATCATATGAAGTATATGTTGTAGATCAGTCGGCACTGCGGATATGGCGTGGCGGTGCACATGTCTGTGAGGAATATGGATTATTATTTTATGTCAGCCATGTTCCCACACCAGCCATAAGCTGTCAGATAGCAGAGGTAGTGAACTCCAGAGGGGGGCCCTGCTTCAAAGCCCAGCCAACTGGCAGAGAACCTCTAGCAGGCCACAGTTTTTTTTACAATTTCTCACCTCCATTCAGCCAGCCAGGAACCCAACTAATGGAACAGGAAAAACCTCTCTGCAGGGGGTCTAGGCCATTCCCCAGTTCAATAAACATTATCAGACATCATGGAACCGGCGATTCATAAGGAATTATGAATCGCCCATCCATCACAGACATAAACCAGATGCATATTTGTGTCCCTGTGGCCACGATGAACAGGCCAGTGGTCATAGTCTGGTGGTGGGATGCCAGGGAGGGGAGATATACATATCTCCCCACAGAAACCAAATAACGGTACCATCCTTGGACTCTACTGGTAGCTGGAACCCAGGCGCATCCATTGGTCCCAGAACCACCTCCCTGCAACATTCTGGTCTAGAGCCATGAGCCCTAATCAGTTTTGTGGCTCATGTACTGCCAGCCCAGCAGAGGGGGGTGGCCCCCTCCCAGAAGTTGGGAGGGGAGGGGCCGGCTACAGGTTAAAAGGCTTGCGCCTTTCTCTGAAAGGCGGGCGTGTCTTTCTCTAAAAGAAGGTCACATTGTGCCATGTGTTTAGAGGGACCTGCAACCAGCTGACATCACTGTTTCCCATGTGACCACAGATAAGAACTCATCACAACCCAAAGGACTCCTATACCTGGTAAACTGACTTTTGTTCTGCTTAGCCCTGTTGTACCTTATCATCTGTATTTGTAACCTCAGACCACTGTATATATTTTCTGTGTGTATAGTGTTATCTCTAGTGAGCCCTTAAGGCGATTAAATATATAATTTAATCTTGTGCTGTTTTGTATCTCGATCACGAATCCCCACGTCCGTGTTTCGGCCTAGTAATAAGCTACCGCAGGTTGGTATCTTACCCTATACAATCCCGATAGTGAACCGGGCTTATATCAAACAAGAAACTGGTGGCAGTATACCTGGGCTGAGAAAGCGCTGTTTCACTGGGGCAGTGAAAAGGCTCTCTCAGCTTGTTGCCTCTCTGTGCCCGCGTGGACAGGAGGTGTCTGTGTAAACTGTATCAAGCTGACCTTACCTGCTCCTCCAGGTGGGTGTAACCAGTGACCATACCGTATCTCGCTGGCTCTACGCAGTTGACGTCTGACATCAGTCGGGGTACAGTACTCGTCACAGTGTCCTAGGATTGGCATCCCATATAATAGAAGTAGTAAAAGCCCGGCACACACTCTTGAAGTCTTGCAAATATTTCTTTATTGCCACATATCTGTATCTGTGACACGTTTCGGCACAAACTGTGCCTTTATCAAACAGTTTGATAAAGACACAGTTTGTGCCAAAACGCATCACAGATACAGATATGTGGCAATAAAGAAATATTTGCAAGACTTCAAGAGTGAGTGCCGATCCTTTACTACTTAGCTTTTGTAATCAGTCAGAACCATAACCCTGGTGAATAGCCCCCTTAAGAAAATGGCACCATTCCTCAAAGGCCCATTTAATGGCCAAAAGCTCATGATTGCCTATATCAGGGGCCGCACTAGACTTAGTATAAATTTCGCGGGCCGGAACCAGGTAGCTTTGCCAGAAAGAAATGTAAACGCTGTGAGGGGGCACTTGTGAGCATTACTACTGTGAAGAGGGCATATATCTGGCATAACTACTATGAGGGGGCACATATCTGGGCATAACTACTGTGAGGGGGCACATATCAGGGTATAACTACTGTGAGGAGGGCACATATCAGGGCATAACTACTGTGAAGAGGGCACATATCAGGGCATAACTACTGTGAGGGGGCACATATCTGGGCATAACTACTGTAAGGGGGCACAAATCTGGGCATAACTACTGTGAGGGGGCACATATCAGGGTATAACTACTGTGAGGAGGGCACATATCAGGGCATAACTACTGTGAAGAGGGCACATATCTGGGCATAACTACTGTGAGGGGGCACATATCTGGGCATAACTACTTTGAGGGGGCACATATCAGGGTATAACTACTGTGAGGAGGGCACATATCAGGGCATAACTACTGTGAAGAGGGCACATATCAGGGCATAACTACAGTGAGGGGGCATGAGTGAGCATTACTACTGTGAAGAGGGAACATATCTGCCATAAATACTGTGAGATGGCACATATCTGGTCATAACTACTGTGAGGGGGCACATATCAGGGTATAACTACTGTGAGGAGGGCACATATCAGGGCATAACTACTGTGAAGAGGGCACATATCTGGGCATAACTACTTTGAGGGGGCACATATCTGGGCATAACTACTGTGAGGGGGCATGTGTGAGCATTACGTCTGTGAAGAGGGCACATATCTTGGCATTATTACTGTGAGGGGGCACATATCTGGGCATAACTACTGTGAGGGGGCATGTGTGAGCATTACGTCTGTGAAGAGGGCACATATCTTGGCATTATTACTGTGAGGGGGCATGTGATGTATACATGTGTGTAATGTATGTAGTGCAGTATGTGATGATCACACACTGCACTACATACATTACACACATGTATACATCACATACTGCGCTGTCACCTTCTTCTGCAGGTCTACCTTGATGTCTGGTCTTTAGGCTTCAGTCAGATCCTACACCGCCATGCTTGCGCCGTGTGCCCGACACCACCAGGAGCTGGCCCCTTCTCCTTTCATCTCCCACCGGCTTCTCCTACAGCAGGGCGCTCTATCGCTCCAGTGCCCACCCAATCTTACCAATCAGGGGCGTAGCTAGAAATGACTGGGCCCCATAGCAAAAAAATTTATGGGCCGCCCCCCTCCCGGATCTCCCACCCCCACATGCCTATCGGACCTCCAACCCCTTCCAGAGCTCCCACCCCAACACTCCTCCAGGACCTCCCACCCCAACATCCCCACACCCCTCCCTAGATCCCCCTAAATGTCATCCACAGATCCCCCCTCAGTGTCATCCACAGATCCCCCCTCAGTGTCATCCACAGATCCCCCCCTCAGTGTCATCCACAGATCCCCCCCTCAGTGTCATCCACAGATATCCTCCTCAGTGTCATCCACAGATCTCCTCCCCACCCAGAGCCGCTTCCTAGATAATTTATTCACTGCACTTGCCTCTGTATAATTGAAGAGAAGCGCCGTAATCTCACACAGGCGCACTTGCAGAGGCCAGGAAGACGGTGCATGCTCACTTCGATGCTTCTGCCAGTGCGGCTGTGCGAGATTACGGCGCTTCTCTTCAATTTCACAGAGGTAAGTGCAGTGAATAAATTAGCTAGGAGGCAGCGCTGGGCGGGGAGATTGCAGGCACAGGCAGCATCGCTTTGCTGCCTGTGCCGTTCGCAGCACATCCTGCGCTGATAAAGTCCTGTTACTGCGCGGGCCGCATGACACGGCTTCGCGGGCCGTAGGTTGGGCATCACTGGCCTATATCACAATTACCGTATTTTTCACTTTATAAGATGCACGCGATGATAAGACGCACCCCAGATTTTAGAGGAGAAAAATAAGAAAAAAATATTTTTCATCCTCAGATCAGACCCCCATAAATATCAGGACATCACATTAGACCCCCATATCAGGACATCATGTCAGAACCCCATCAGCCCTCTATGTCAGATCCCCATCAGACCTCAGAACAGCTCTTAATGTCCTACCCCCATCAGACCACAAATCATACCTTTATTTCTGACCCTCATCAGACCTCAGATCAGTCCTTTGTTTCTGACCTCAGATCAGAATAAAATAAAAAACTCCTCTTACCTCTCCTGCGCCGTGGCTTCTCTTCATCTCCGGCAGAAGTCACGCTCCCCTGTCTTCTCCGGCCCACGCTGCACTGTCACCTGACAGCGTGCAGCGTCAGGTCATAGTGCTCGCAATACGTTCTGATGCTGTACGGGGTCAGGACAGTGCAGCGCCGGCCACAGCAAAAAAAGATCAGGGAGGGTGAGTACCGGAAGTGCTTGCAGTGCTTCTTCCCCCCTCCTGGCACCTAATGCATACTAGTGAGTGCTTCCATAATGGAAGCTTTCACTAGTATTTGATTTATAAAACGCACAGCCATTTTCCCCCCACTTTTAAAATCTTCTAGAGAAGTACGTATAGGTTTTCAAACAGGTAAAAGTGAATGTACCCTGAGAAAAGTTCTCACTCCTACCTCAGAAGTATCGACCGCCACAATTAACGGTTGATTCTGATCCGGTTAGGTAAGAATAGAAGCTTCAACAAAACACCTATTCAGTGTTTCAAAGGCAACCGTAGCCTTAGGTTTCCAATTGACAACATAAGCACCTTTCCTGGTAAGAGGTTTGGCAACAACACACATACGGTAGTTTTAATAAATTTTCTATAATAATTCACTAATCCCAACAACCTCTGCAGGGCATTGAGAGACTTAGGTTGCACCCCGTCATTAATCGCTTAAACCTTAACCAAGTCCATGTGAGTCTGGGGATATGATATACCCCAAGAATGGCACTTCTTTAACCCACTACAAAAAAAATTCTAATTTCCCAGATCACAAATTATCATGCAGTATCTGAAAGACAGACTTAACATGTTGAGCATGAGAACTTAAATCAGGTGAGTACACCAGGATATATCATCTAAATAAATGCCCAAAAATCTTCCAACAAATTCCCTAAACAAATCATTCACAAAGTTTTAAAAGATGGCAGGGGCATTGCTGACACCAAATGGCATCACCAAATATTCAAAATGACCCAATGGGTTATTAAACACTGTTTTCCACTCTCCCTCCTTGATGCAAATAAGATTATAAGCCCCTTGGAGGTCTAACTTGGTGAACCATTTAGCTCCCTGGATCTGATTCAAAAGGTCTGCTATCAATGGCAAAGGATAGCATTTTTTGACTGTGATCTTATTAAGCTCCCAGCAGTCAATACATGGTCTGAGACTGCCATATTTTAGTGACAAAAAAAATAAAACCTGCTCCCATAGGAGAAACAGATGGTTGGATATGACGCTTTCCGACTTTCTTTAATATAGTCCTTCTTGGCCTGATGTTCCGGACCCGACAAATAAAAAATATGCCCTTTCGGAAATTTGGAGTCTGGAATCAATTCAATAGCACAGTCATAGGCTCTATGGGGAGGCAGAAAAACAGAACTAGGTTCTACAAATACATCCTGAAAATTCATTAATGATATTAGACAATTTTAGACGAATCATTTGCAGCTAGGCCATAGGTAAAGTAGATAGATGATTAGTACAATCTTTACCCCAACTCTCCAATTCCCCTGTTCCCCAATCCATAACAGGGTTGTGAACCTGTAACCAAGAAATACTTAGCAGGACATCAGCAGGTAATTTTTTCATAACCAGAAATGAACACGTTTCAGAATGAAGGACCCCTAAAGACATGAAAAAATGGAAAAATATTCTGGTCATTAAGACCCAAACAGGCTGGTCCCTAAGAGGTTAAACTCTCTTTTCTCTATCTAACAGATGTACCATCCCTCCAATGTACAAGCTAGAGGTGAGCAAACCAGACAAGATTCATTGCGTTTCAAGTACACAATTTAAAACAAAAAAAATTGGGCACAAAGCCATTTAACCTGAGAGAAAAAAACTCTAGTACAGAAATGTGTGTTTCTCAACAATATATGTGCGTTGTCTAAGTGGTACTCTTTTTCATTAAGGAGAGCCCATGGTACACCAATTACGAGTAAGCAGTATCGTACCTATCTGATGTCGGCAGATGTTAGACATGATAATTTGCATATATTTTACCCAGAAATCCAGAGGAGAGTTGTCTACATGCATCAACTGATCTCCATAATAGAAATAGTACCAACGCAGAGGTTCCCTCTAAGGCCTTGCGACAAGAAATGTTCTCATCTGTTTATATTTTCTGATAACTTGCAGATGTGAGGTTGACTTAGGTATTTTTCTTAATTTGCTACATATGCATGTTTAAAAGGCAGGGAAACATCTCCGCCAATTTACTGTGTGAAAAAAATGCTATGCTCATATTAATGCTATGTTCATTTTACTGTTCACCTGTGCGCAGCAAGTAGGTATAATTATAGCTCTCTGTTGTTCACCTGAAAATTCATCACCTGTAGCAATTTTATTTTAATATTTTCATTCAACATCACATGAACCAGAAAGACCTCCAAAATGACATTCAACTGACAAACAAGAAAAGTAAAATATCCTGTAAAGCTTACACCTCTCCCAACATGTAAGCTAATTCTCTTTCTAGACAGACAAGAGAACCATAAAGTTTCAAGATAGACTTGTCTTAGTTGGTAGACTTGCCTTGTGGGGTTCTCTTTGGTGCTCTTTATCATTAGGGAGACCAAAAAAAAAAAATGCATTGGTATTGTATGCCTGGTTATACTACTCTTGGTTTCTAGGAAGAGTATATTACAAATCACATTTCTTAATTCTTCTGGCATTAGATAGGATATCCCCTCTTTTTTTTTTGTCAGGCAAGCAAATTTGCATACCTTTGACTTTCTGGGAGATATATTCAAATTAGCTTTTCTTTCAAAACAGAAAAGAATGCTAATCTTTTCTCATGCCAGCCGAATTAAGATATGTGATTTGCATATACTCTTCCTAGAAACCACGAGTAGTGTCGCCTGGCATTCAATACTCATGGTCTCCCTAATGATAAAGAGCATCCCAAAGAGTACCTCACAAGGCAAGTCAACCAAGTAACAAATTTTTTCTTGAGATATTGTAGTTCTTTTGAAAAAAAAATCTAACTTGCAAGGTTCATTGAGAGAGGTGTAAGCTTTGTAGGATGTTGTAGTGTTCTTGTTTAATTTTCTGTTGAAGGTTATTTCAGAGGGGTCTGGAGTTGAAATAAAGTTCATGAAGATGTATCGTCATGTGAATAGAAAGTAGCCGTCCCATTGAAGTGAGATAACAGAGAGCTATAATTATACTTACTTGCTGCACAGCAAGTAGGTGAAGAGAACACAGTAGCAATGAGCACTGCATAATTTTTCACACAACAGGTTGGCAGAAATGCTTTCATTGCCTTTTAAACAGAGTTATGTAGCAAAGCTAGAAGAATAGCTAACCCCACCTCATATCTTGTAACTAGTTATTTCAGGACAAAAGCTCTTAACCAGAAAAAAAGCAGATGAGAAAAGTTCTAGTTACAAGGCATTAGGGGGAACCTCTTGCTGGGTACTATCTCTATTATGGAAACCAGTTGCTATATGTGACAACCATTGTAGACTAGACAACGTTGCTCTTGATTTCTGGGTAAAATATATACAAATGATCATGTCTAACATCTGTCGGCGTTAGATAGATTTCGAAAAGCTCCATTGAATATATTTCCCAGAAACCCAGAGGGGCATCGCCTGGCCTACAATACTGTGTACTGTGTACTGCCAAACTGACACATGGCTCTAGTTACACACCACCAGCATCCACCAACCAGCCCACATGACATACAAGGACCACATGAACAGATGTCATAATAGCGGGAAACCAAAGTTTTGGGGAAATTTGTAACAAATTCGATTTGTTTAGAATTAAGTTGCTTAAATGTACTAATGAGGCCTAAGGCTGGATTCAAGTGTGTAATTTTGAATTCAGATTTTTGGAGTCAAATCTGTCAGCAGATTTGTACCTATGAAACTGGCTGACCTGTTTCATATGCGATTGGCAGTTGACAGCATCTGTGTTAGTCCCATGTTCAAATGTGCCTGCATTGCTGAGAAAAATGATTTATTATATGCAAATAAGCCTCTAGAAGCAATTGGGGCATTACTGTTAGGCTGCGTTCACACTGGCGAGATTTCCGCGCGGGTGCAATGCGGTAGGTGAACGCATTGCACCCGCACTGAATCCGGACCCATTCATTTCTATGGGGCTGTTCAGATGAGCGATGATTTTCACGCATCACTTGTGCGTTGCGTGAAAATCGCAGCATGCTCTATATTCTGCGTTTTTCACGCAACGCAGGCCCCATAGAAGTGAATGGGGTTGCGTGAAAATCGCAAGCATCCGCAAGCAAGTGCGGATGCGGTGCGATTTTCACGCATGGTTGCTAGGTGACAGTCTATTCACTGTATTATTTTCCCTTATAACCATGTTATAAGGGAAAATAATACAATCTACACTACAACTAACCCAAACCTGAACTTCTGTGAAGAAGTTCGGGTCTGGGTACCACAGTCGGTTTTTATCACGCGCGTGCAGAACACATTGCACCCGCGCGATAAAAACTGAACAACGGAACGCAATCGCAGTCAAAACTGACTGCAATTGCATTCCTACTCGCGCGGGTTTGCCGCAACACACCGGGACGCATCCGGACCTAATCCGGACACGCTCGTGTGAACCCAGCCTTACACCTAGAGGTTCTGCTCTCTATTCAACTGCCACACCCTCTCCACTTTGATTGACGGGGCCAGGCGTGATGATGTTTTCACTGCCTGGAACTGTCAATCAAAGACCCTGTTGCTCCTAGAGGCTCATTTGCATATATTAAAACATAATTTTTCTCAGCACAGGCACATATGAACATGGGACCAACACAGATGCCTTCAGCTGCCAAGCGCACATGCAACAGGTCAGCCAGTTTCATAGGTACAAATATACTGACAGATGCCTTTTAAAAGGTAATACTGATACATCTCCTTTCTTTTGTATGTACATGTGTGTTTCCAGCATGTTATTGCAGGGAGCACAGCCATACAATTAGAATGCCGAAACAGAAGACAATAATCAGGCTGATCTGGTTTTGTAGCACCGGATCTAACATTTTCATATTTAGTTCTCTTTATATAATTATACACTGCTCAAAAAAATAAAGGGAACACTTAAACAACACAATGTAACTCCAAGTCAATCACACTTCTGTGAAATCAAACTGTCCACTTAGGAAGCAACACTGAGTGACAATCAATTTCACATGCTGTTGTGCAAATGGGATAGACAACAGGTGGAAATTATAGTCAATTAGCAAGACACCCCCAACAAAGGAGTGGTTCTGCAGGTGGTGACAACAGACCACTTCTCAGTTCCTATGCTTCCTGGCTGATGTTTTGGTCACTTTTGAATGCTGCCGGTGCTTTTTACTCTAGTGGTAGTATGAGACGGAGTCTACAACCCACACAAGTGGCTCAGGTAGTGCAGCTTATCCAGGATGGCACATCAATGGGAGCTGTGGCAAGAAGGTTTGCTGTGTCTGTCAGCGTAGTGTCCAGAGCATGGAGGCGCTACCAGGAGACAGGCCAGTACATCAGGAGACGTGGAGGAGGCTGTAGGAGGGCAACAACCCAGCAGCAGGACCGCTACCTCCGCCTTTGTGCAAGAAGGAACAGGAGGAGCACTGCCAGAGCCCTGCAAAATGACCTCCAGCAGGCCACAAATGTGCATGTGTCTGCTCAAACGGTCAGAAACAGACTCCATGAGGGTGATATGAGGGCCCGACGTCCACAGGTGGGGGTTGTGCTTACAGCCCAACACCGTGCAGGACGTTTGGCATTTGCCAGAGAACACCAAGATTGGCAAATTCGCCACTGGCGCCCTGTGCTCTTCACAGATGAAAGCAGGTTCAAACTGAGCAGATGTGACAGACGTGACAGAGTCTGGAGACGCCGTGGAGAACGTTATGCTGCCTGCAACATCCTCCAGCATGACCGGTTTGGCATTGGGAAAGTAATGGCGTGGGGTGGCATTTCTTTGGAGGGCCGCACAGCCCTCCATGTGCTCGCCAGAGGTAGCCTGACTGCCATTAGGTACCGAGATGAGATCTTTAGACCCCTTGTGAGACTATATGCTGGTGCGGTTGGCCCTGGGTTCCTCCTAATGCAAGACAATGCTAGACCTCATGTGGCTGGAGTGTGTCAGCAGTTCCTGCAAGACGAAGGCATTGATGATATGGACTGGCCCGCCCGTTCCCCAGACCTGAATCCAATTGAGCACATCTGGGACATCATGTCTCGCTCTATCCACCAACGTCACGTTGCACCACAGACTGTCCAGGAGTTGGCAGATGCTTTAGTCCAGGTCTGGGAGGAGATCCCTCAGGAGACCGTCCGCCACCTCATCAGGAGCATGCACAGGCGTTGTAGGGAGGTCATACAGGCACGTGGAGACCACACACACTACTGAGCCTCATTTTGACTTGTTTTAAGGACATTACATCAAAGTTGGATCAGCCTGTAGTGTGTTTTTCCACTTTAATTTTGAGTGTGACTCCAAATCCAGACCTCCATGGGTTCAAAAATTTGATTTCCATTTTTTAATTTTTGTGTGATTTTGTTGTCAGCACATTCAACTATGTAAAGTACAAAGTATTTCAGAAGAATATTAAATTAACTCAGATCTAGGATGTGTTATTTTTGCGTTCCCTTTATTTTTTTGAGCAGTGTATTTTATATACATAGTACTGTTTATATAATTATATTAACCCCTTAGTAACCACCCATATGCATTTCATGGCGGCCCGGTCTAAGTACCGCATGGGTCCCCATTGCAGCAGAGAGCGGGGGCTCAGCTCTCTCTCTCTAACAGCCTGGACCGGCAGGAGTGTAGGTCCAAGCTGTTTAATTCCTTACATACCGTGGGCAATGGTGCCCGCTGTCTGTAAGCAGTGACACAGGAAGCGGACTCCCTCTGTCTCCCATCGACACCCCGCAAATGCAATCATGGGGTGCCGATGTGTGTATAGGCTGGCTAGGACCTGGTGTAGGCCCCAACCCTGCCTTGAGAGCCGCAGCCTGCCGGTAAATGTCGGTATAGCACTGACATTAAAATGCAATGCACTATAGAGAGAGTGCACTGCATTTTAGAAGCAATCAAAAGATTGCCCTTGGGACTATTAGGTGGTTAAAAACATCTTTTATTAAGTTTGAAAAAATTCCAACAAAAAAGTATGCTTTTTTTCGATTGAAAATACGCTTAAATACAATTAAATAAATTGCAAAAACAAAATCTCCCCCATGCATCCATAACTACCCACACTACACAAATATCACGTAAATTATCCCCTACGGTAAATGCCGTAAAAAAACCACAAAAATTCCAGAATTGCTTATTTATTCGTAGTGGCCACCTAAGAAACTTAATAACAATTGATCAAAAAGTGTTATTTACCCTAAAATTATACCCATAGAAACTACAAGTCATCTGGTAAAAATCAAGCCCTCACACAACTTCATATAAAAAAAAAAAAAAGTTATGGGTCTTGGGATGCGGCGATGCAAAAAGATTTTCTTCTTTTCTTTAAAAAGGGGTTTTATTGCACATAAGTAGAGTTGAGCGGACACCTGGATGTTCGGGTTCGGCAGGTTTGGCCGAACTTGAAAAAAAAGTTCGGGTTCGGGACCCGAACTTGACCCAAACTTGACCCCGAACTCGAACCCCATTGAAGTCAAATGGGACCCGAACTTTTGGGCACTAAAATGGCTCTAAAATAGTCCTGGAAAGGGCTAGAGGGCTGCAAAAGGCATCAAAATGTGCTTAAGAGCATGACAACTGTTCTGCGAACAAATGTGGATAGGGAAATAACTTAAAATAACATAAAATACAGAAAAATTAAAAATAACAATCTGGATCTAGGAGTAGGAGGTTGAGGAGGCGGTGGATGGGTGGATGTGGCGGTGTAGGTTGACGTGGCGGTGTAGGTGGAAGCGGCGGTGAAGGAGGAATAGGTAGCCAACACTGATTTGTGTTATTTTTTATTTTTAAATTGGGGTATCCCCCAAAATATTGGGACAAAATAAAACTAAGAATAAGTGCACTTGAGTACAAGAATGGATTGTTGAGGCTGGTATAAATGTCTATTCTGCACAAGGTACGGACAAGTCCTGTGGGATCCATGCCTGGTTCATTTTAATAAACGTAAGCTTGTCCACATTGGCTGCGGCCTGTGATAATGCTCTCTGCCGTACTAAACACACGTTCACACTATACACTGGCTGCAGGGCAGGTCAGCACCTCCAAGGCTGACAAAGCTTTTCCACATTTTGGCCATGCTAACCCGGCCTTCTCAGGTGCTGGTGGTGCCCCAGCTGCAATGGCAACCTCTTCCTCCTCCTCTGCTTTCGCCTTGTGCTTCCACTGTGCCCCTGCTGTCAGGTGGGAATGCTATCATCAGCGTGCGCTTGTAGTCGCGCATCTTTCAATCAGTAACAGATGTTTTCACTAAATTGAGTTCCCTGTCAGCAATGCAGAGCAGGGGTTCATTCACAGCAAAAGGGGGTTCATGTCACCCAGCAATAGAACAGAGGATTTTAAGAAATTTAGGCCCCTGTCAGCAATGCAGAGCAGGGGTTCATTCACGGCAAAAGGGGGTTCATGTCACCCAGCAATACAACAGAGGATTTTGAGAGATTTAGGCCCCTGTCACCTAGGCACAGCAGGGGTTCATTCAAGGCAAAAGGGGGATCATGTCACCCAGCAATACAACAGATTGTTTTGAGAGATTTAGGCCCCAGTCACCCAGGCACAGCAGGGGTTCATTCACGGCAAAAGTGGGTTCATGTCACCCAGCAATACAACAGACGATTTTGAGAGATTTAGGCCGCTGTCACCCAGGCACAGCAGGGGTTCATTCACGGCAAAAGGGGGATCATGTCACCCAGCAATAGAACAGAGGATTTTGAGAGATTTAGGCCCCTGTCAGCAATGCAGAGCAGGGGTTCATTCACGGCAAAAGGGGGTTCATGTCACCCAGCAATAGAACAGAGGATTTTGAGAGATTTAGGCCCCTGTCAGCAATGCAGAGCAGGGGTTAATTCACGGCAAAAGGGGGTTCATGTCACCCAGCAATAGAACAGAGGATTTTGAGAGATTTAGGACCCTGTCACCCAGGCACAGCAGGGGTTCATTCACGGCAAAAGGGGGTTAATGTCACCCAGCAATACAACAGAGGATTTTGAGAGATTTAGGCCCCTGTCACCCAGGCACAGCAGGGGTTCATTCACGGCAAAAGGGGGTTCATGTCACCCAGCAATACAACAGAGGATTTTGAGAGATTTAGGCCCCTTTCACCTAGGCACAGCAGGGGTTCATTCAAGGCAAAAGGGGATCATTTCACCCAGCAATACAACAGAGGATTTTGAGAGATTTAGGCCCCAGGCACAGCAGGGGTTCATTCACGCCAAACGGGGGTTCATGTCACCCAGCAATACAACAGAGGATTTTGAGAGATTTAGGCCCCTGTCACCCAGGCTCAGCAGGGGTTCATTCACGGCAAAAGGGGGATCATGTCACCCAGCAATAGAACAGAGGATTTTGAGAGATTTAGGCCCCTGTCAGCAATGCAGAGCAGGGGTTCATTCACGGCAAAAGGGGGTTCATGTCACCCAGCAATAGAACAGAGGATTTTGAGAAATTTAGGCCCCTGTCAGCAATGCAGAGCAGGGGTTAATTCACGGCAAAAGGGGGTTCATGTCACCCAGCAATACAACAGAGGATTTTGAGATATTTAGGCCCCTGTCACCCAGGCACAGCAGGGGTTCATTCACGGCAAAAGGGGGATCATGTCAACCAGCAATAGAACAGAGGATTTTGAGAGATTTAGGCCCCTGTCAGCAATGCAGAGCAGGGGTTCATTCACGGCAAAAGGGGGATCATGTCACCGAGCAATACAACAGAGGATTTTGAGAGATTTAGGCCCCTGTCACCCAGGCACAGCAGGGGTTCATTCACGGCAAAAGGGGGTTCATGTCACCCAGCAATACAACAGAGGATTTTGAGAGATTTAGGCCCCTGTCACCCAGGCACAGCAGGGGTTTGTATACGGCAAAAATGGTAAAATGGCACCCGACAATTGAAAATAAGATTTTTTCAATTAAGGGCACTAAAATTGGCACTTTTTTAAAATTAAAATGGCTCTAAAATAGTCATTGAAAAGGCTAGAGGGACGTAAAAGGCAGTAAAATGTGCTTAAGAGCATGGCAACTGCTCTGCAAACCAATGTGGATAGGGAAATAACTTATAATGAAATAAAATAACAAAAAATTACAAATTATTAACCTGCAACTCAGAGAAGGAGGTGGATATGGAGTCGGAGGTTGAGGAGGCGGTGAATGTGGTGTTGTAGGTGGAAGCAGCAATGGAGGAGGAGGAGGTAGCCAACAATGTTTTTTATTTTTTTTTATTGGGGTAGGTAGCCACCAAAATATTGGGACAAATAAAAAAAAATATGAATCATTGCACTTGACTTGAGTACAAGAACGTATGTTTGATGGTGGTATAAATGATTATTCTGCACAAGGTACAGACAAGTCTTGTGGGATCCAAGCCTGGTTCATTTTATTGAACGTGAGCTTGTCCACGTTGGCTGTGGACAGGCGGCTGCGTCTGTCTGTAATGACGCCTCCTGCCGTGCTAAATACACGTTTAGAGAGTACACTGGCTGCAGGGCAGGCTAGTACCTCCAAGGCATACAGGGCAAGCTCTGGCCATGTGGACAATTTGGAGACCCAGAAGTTGAATCGGGCAGAACCATCAGTCAGTACGTGTAGTCGTGTGCACAACCATGTTGTTCAAATGCTGCCTCCTGCTAACACGCTCCATATCAGCAGTTGGGGCCGGTTGTTGCGGCGAGGTGACAAAGCTTTTCCACATGTCGGCCATGCTAACCATGTCTTCTAAGGTGCTGGCGCTGACACAGGTGCGTTGGCGACCTCTTCCTCCTCCCCTGCCTTCGCCTTGTGCTTCCACTTGTCCCCCGGCGTCAGTCGGGAATGCTCTCAGGAGCGCGTCTACCAGCGTGTGCCTGTAGTCGCGCATCTTCCAATCACGCTCCAGTGAGGGAATTAACGACGGCACATTGTCTTTGTAACGGGGATCAAGCAGGGTGGCCACCCAGTAGTCAGCACACGTTAAAATGTGGGCACCTCTGCTGTCGTTGCGCAGGCACTGCAGAATGTAGTTGCTCATGTGTGCCAGGCTGCCCAGAGGTAAGGACAAGCTGTCCTCTGTGGGAGGTGTATCGTCTGCGTCATTCTTATCCCCCCAGCCACGCACCAGTGATGGGGGGATATGTGTGATGGCTGAAACTCCACTATGGCCTGTTGCTGCTCGCACAGTCTCTCCAGCATGTGCAAGGTGGAGTTCCAACTGGTGGGCACGTGTACTGGTGAGTACAAGAACGTATGTTTGATGGTGGTATAAATGTCTATTCTGCACAAGGTACAGACAGGTCAACAGGCCATAGTGCAGTTTCAGCTGCAGCACGCACGGGTGAGTCGCACTGCGGAACAGCACCACTTCACCACCAATGACTGGGCCTCCACGTCGCATATGAGGCGGTGAGCGGGAAGGCCGAAGTTACACTGTAGAGCAGACAGCCGAGCGGTGGCAGGATGAGAACGCTGGAAGCGCGCACAGACGGCCCGCACTTTATGCAGCAGCTCTGACATGTCGGGGTAGTTGTGATGTGCGTCAAACCGGCTAGTCCCAGAGCTGCAACGAGATTTCGCCCATTATCGCACACCACCAGGCCGGGCTTGAGGCTCACTGGCAGCAACCAGTCGTCGGTCTGTTGTTCTATACCCCACCACAACTCCTGTGCGGTGTGGGGCCTGTCCCCCAAACACATCAGTTTTAGAACGGCCTGCTGACGTTTACCCCTGGCTGTGCTGAAGTTGGTGGTGAAGGTCTGTCGCTGACCAGATGAGGAGGTGGTAGAAGAGGAGGAGGAAGCCGAGTAGGAAGAGGAGGCAACAGGAGGCAAAGAATGATGCCCTGCGATCCTTGGCGGCGGAATGACGTACGCCAAACAGCTCTCCGCCTGGGGCCCAGCCCCCACTACATTTACCCAGTGTGCAGTTAGGGAGATATAGCATCCCTGGCCGTGCTTACTGGTCCACGTATCTGTGGTTAGGTGGACCTTGCCACAGATGGCGTTGCGCAGTGCAGACTTGATTTTATCCGATACTTGGTTGTGCAGGGAGGGCACGGCTCTCCTGGAGAAGTAGTGGCGGCTGGGAACGACGTACTGTGGGACAGAAAGCGACATGAGCTGTTTGAAGCTGTCCGTCTCCACCAGCCTGAATGACAGCATTTCAAAGGCCAGTAGTTTAGAAATGCTGGCATTCAGGGCCAGGGATCGAGGGTGGCTAGGTGGGAATTTACGCTTTCTCTCAAAGGTTTGTGAGATGGAGAGCTGAACGCTTCCGTGTGACATGGTGGAGATGCTTGGTGACGGAGGTGGTGTTGTTGGTGGCACATCCTCTGTTTGCTGAGCGGCAGGTGCCAACATTCCTCCAGAGGCGGAGGAAGAGGCCGAGGCAGCAGCAGAAGAGGGAGCAGGAGGAGCCCTTGCTTGGTTTTGAAGTTGCTTACTCCACTGCAACCCGTGTCTCGCATGTAGATGCCTGGTCATGCAGGTTGTGCTAAGGTTCAGAACGTTAATGCCTCGCTTCAGGCTCTGATGGCACAGCGTGCAAACCACTCGGGTCTTGTCGTCAGCACATTGTGTGAAGAAGTGCCATGCCAGGGAACTCCTTGAAGCTGCCTTTGGTGTGCTCGGTCCCTGTTGACGGTGGCCAGTAGCAGGCGAACTGTTTTGGCGACGGCTGCTCCGCTTTTGCACCCTGCTCCCACTTTTGCTACGCTGTTGGCTCGGTCTCACCACTGCCTCTTCCTCCGAACTCTGTGAGTCAGTGGCACGACCTTCATTCCATGTGGGGTCTAGGACCTCATCGTCCCCTGCATCGTCTTCCACCCAGTCTTTCTCCCTGACCTCCTTTTCGGTCTGCACACTGCAGAAAGACGAAGCAGTTGGCACCTGTGTTTCGTCATCATCAGAGACGTGCTGAGGTGGTATTCCCATGTCCTCATCAGGAAACATAAGTGGTTGTGCGTCAGTGCATTCTATGTCTTCCACCCCTGGGGAAGGGCTCGGTGGATGCCCTTGGGAAACCCTGCCAGCAGAGTCTTCAAACAGCATAAGAGACTGCTGCATGACTTGAGGCTCAGACAGGTTCCCCGATATGCAAGGGGGTGATGTGACAGACTGATAGGCATGGGTTTCAGGCGCCACCTGTGCGCTTTCTGCAGAAGACTGGGTGGGAGATAATGTGAACGTGCTGGATCCACTGTCGGCCACCCAATTGACTAGCGCCTGTACTTGCTCAGGCCTTACCATCCTTAGAACGGCATTAGGCCCGACCAAATATTGCTGTAGATTCTGGCGGCTACTGGGACCTGAGGTAGTAGGCTCAGTAGGACGTGTAGCTGTGGCAGAACGGCCACGTCCTCTCCCTGCACCAGAGGCTCCACCAACACCACCACCACGACCATGACCGCGTCCCTTATTAGATGTTTGCCTCATAGTTAGCGTTCACAAAGCAAAGTAAAAAGTGGTTAAGTATGCTAAAAATAATTAACCGCCAATATAAACCCTGATGTAGGGTATTGCACTCTATTTTTTTTTTACTCTATATGACAGCGGTATTTGTGGCCTAAATGTGACACTCACTTATGCACGTCTTATCCCAGATGTGCAGTATATCAGAGGGTTTTTTCACCCCAGTAACCAAAAAGCCGTATTTCTGGCCTAAATGTAACAGTCACTGATGCTTGTCTAATCCCAGATGTCCAGTATATTAGAGGCTTTTTTCACCCCAGTATGCCAAAGCCGTATTTCTGTCCTAAATGTGACAGTGACCTATGCACGTGTAATCCCAGATGTGCAGTATATTAGAGGGTTTTTTCACCCTAACCAAAAATCTGTATTTCTGTCCTAAATGTTACAGTGATTTATGCACATGTAATCCCAGATGTGCAGTATATTAGAGGGTTTTTTCACCCTAACCAAAAAGCTGTATTTCTGTCCTATATGTGACAGTGACTTATGCACGTGAAATCCCAGATGTGCAGTATATGAGAGGCTTTTTTCACCCCAGTATGCCAAAGCTGTATTTATGGCCTAGATGTGACAGTCACTTATGCACGTGTAATCCCAGATGTGCAGTATATTAGAGGGTTTTTTCACCCTAACCAAAAAGCTGTATTTCTGTCCTAAATGTGACAGTGACATGCACGTGTAATCCCAGATATGCAGTATATTAGAGGGTTTTTTCACCCTAACGAAAAGCTGTATTTCTGTCCTAAATGTGACAGTCACTTATGCACATGTAATCCCAAATGTGCAGTATATTAGAGTTTTTTTTTACCCTAACCAAAAAGCTGTATTTCTGTCCTATATGTGACAGTCACTTATGCACGTGTAATCCCAGATGTGCAGTATATTAGAGGGTTTTTTCACCCTAACCAAAAAGCTGTATTTCTGTCCTATATGTGACAGTCACTTATGCACGTGTAATCCCAGATGTGCAGTATATTAGAGGGTTTTTTCACCCCAGTATGCCAAAGCTGTATTTCTGGACTTGCAGATAGCCTATGCTGGTGCACTATCGTTGCATAAAATGGCTGCCGATCATGTATTGATATTGACTAACTGAATAAAAAAAAGTTCGTTTTCAGCAGTAGTTGGCTCAGGGCAGGCTTAAAAAAATTGTACACTGCACCCACAAAACACATTTTCTGTAGATCGCTGAGTACATAAACCAGTTCTTGATAAGTTTTCTCGCTGATCTCTCCCTCACAGCAGCTGCAGCCTCTCCCTACACTAATCCGAGCAGAGTGACGGGCGGCGCTACGTGACTCCAGCTTAAATAGAAGCTGGGTCACATGCTGCAGTTGGCCAATCACAGCCATGCCAATAGTAGGCATGGCTGTGATGGCCTTTTGGGGCAAGTAGTATGACGCTTGTTGATTGGCTGCTTTGCAGCCTTTCAAAAAGCGCAATAAAAATAGCCGAACACCGAACCCGAACTTTTACGTAAATGTTCGGGTTTGGGTCCGGGTGCCGAAAACCCTAAAGTTCGGTACGAACCCGAACTTTACAGTTCGGGTTCGCTCAACTCTACACATAAGTAGTAAAACATAAAACAAAAACTATATGTATTTGGTATCGCTTTAATCATACTGACCCCGAGAATAAAGATATTACGTTATTTATGACGAAAAATGAACGCCGCAAAATGTATAACATAAACACTAATAAAAATTAATCAGAACGTTTATGTGTGTCGGGATTCGAACCCGTGACCAGCCACATCCGAGGCGGTAGCCCTGCTTACTAGGCTACCGTCCTCTCTGGACATTCCTCCCTGAAGCCTATTAGTTAACCTCAGTCTTGCCTAGCCTTGCTCATTACCATTGATTCCCCACACCTGGTACTTCCCTATATAGTCCAGCCCCTTGCACTCCAGTTTGCTGATTATTGAGCTCCTGAGCCTTGATCAAGCTTCTCCTCATCTGTTGCTCCTGCTACTGCTGGAAGTCCACTGCTGACCAGGAATTGCCTACCGACTACTCTTCTGCCTTATCCCTACCTACTGAACTGCTACCACCGTTGCCATCCGGATTGTCTGACCACGCTTACTGCCGCCTGCCCTGACTCACCGCCTGCCTACCGACTACTCTTCTGCCTTATCCCTACCTACTGAACTGCTACCACCGTTGCCATCCGGATTGTCTGACCACGCTTACTACCTGCCTGCGGTCCTTGCCACTGGGCTCCACTCCTACCTCCAGCCAGCGGTCCTCTGACTCAGGTGAGTCTGTAGGACTGTTACAATGTGTACCCCAAAATGGTGCCATTAAAACCTACAACTTGTGTCGCAAAAAAAAGCCCTCATATAGCTACATAGACGGAAAAATCAAAACATTATAGCTCTTGGAAGGCGATGATGAAAAAAAGGAAGAAAAAAGGTTGATCAGTAAGGCCTAAAACAGGCTGGTCACTAAGATGTTTAAGGCCAGCAGCTTTTGGCCAGGAAAGTAAACCTATTTAAATTTCCCACATTAGAATAGCTACACTTTATAAGGGCTCATTTACACAAACGTATTTTCTTTCTGTCTCTGTTCCATTTTTTTTGCGGATCCGTGTTTTGCGGAATGCAAAATACATACGGTCGAGTGCATGAGCCCTTAAAAAGAATAAAATGTTGCGGAGTGAAGAATTGTCGATCTCCATCTGCAATCCATTGGTACTGCTGCTTTCCCTGTTACTTGTTCCCTTGTGAGTTCTGGATCTCGTTGCTGCCAACCAAATGTAGCAGAGCGATAATGCGACATAAGCTTTCTCCGCCGGTATTCCAAAGATTACTTTAGGATCAGGTTATTAGCACAGGAAGCACAGCATCAGTAGTAAATAAAACCATCCACAAATATCCCATCGCTCTTCCCAATAACTGGACGACACACAGTATCAGGAGCAGGACACTGTTTAATGCCACATACCCGAGTTTTATGCCACTCTCCCATGCAAGGGAGACACCTACAGAAAATTATCCATTCTTCAGTCACAGACTGGTTACAGCACACACCCCTGAGGAAGCCAGCAGAGCCTGGCGATACGCGTTGGGCTTGTTTCCTGACCACCACGCATACCCCCACTATGCCATTCTAAATGATAAGTATTATAGCTCTCCATTACTTTATTGTTGATGGATTACATGTACTTTTATCTGTTGTTCATTTGTATATGTGGGGGAATGTTCATGCTTTTGTGGTGAGTCAGGGGGGCATGTGCATATGTTTAGTTCACATGGCCCTGATCCATTGTATACAATGTTTTTAACCCATTCTTTGTTGTGTCTGTTGCTTTAAATAAATTTGATACTTTTTTAGATGTGCGGCTCCTATCTCGGTATTCTTTTCTTTTCCCTGAACTACATTGTGTATTTTATACTGTGTGCCGGCACTCTTGCCTTAATTCTGATGTGCCCCCGCTCCCTGAATTACATAACCAATCCAAACATAGAAGCGTCTGTGTGAACAAGAAAACATTTGGTTGGATCGGGAGCTGCCAAGACAGGGGCATTTATAAGTGCATTTTTCAATTGTTGGAATGCCTGCTCACACTCCAGTCCAGGTTACTTGGCTGGGAAGGTTTTTCCGGGTAAGATCAGTAAGGGATTTGGGTAGGGCGCTATAGTTGGGAACAAACTTTCTATAATACTGAGCCGTCCCTAGAAAAGCTAAAACCTGTGTCTTGGTTCTGGGGGTTGGCCACTGGGATACAGCCTCTACTTTAGCGGGCTCAGGCTTCTGCTTCCCACAGCCTACTCGATGCCCGAGGTACTGGACCTCGACCATTCCTATGTTGCATTTGCCAGGCTTCAGCGCTAAGCCTGCTTCCCTAATCCTGTCTAGAACTGCTCCTATATGGGCCAGGTGCTCCTGTCAGGTATTGTTAAAGATGGCAATGTCATCTAAGTAGGCGCAGATGTAGCCCTGGAACCCATCTAGGAGCCGGTTCACCATCCTTTGGAAGGTAGCCGGAGCGTTTTTCATTCAAAACGGCATTACCTTAAATTGGTATAAAGCGAATGGGGCGATAAAGGCGGACTTAGGGATGGTGTCCGAGGCAAAGGATGTAGCTGGCCTGCTAAGACTTGTCCTAGTTTGCTAATATGCCTTATATGTGTATACAGCTAAACCTGCTAATAACTTTATACAGTTCCTATGTTTATGTGTTAAAGACAAAAGCAGAGTTATTTACTGTGACATCATGTTTTGGTTGCCATATACAGTCAGGTCCATAAATATTGGGACATCGACACAATTGTAACATTTTTGGCTCTATACACCACCAAAATGGATTTGAAATGAAACAAACAAGATGTGCTTTAACTGCAGACTGTCAGCTTTAATTTGAGGGTATTTACATCCAAATCAGGTGAACGGTGTAGGAATTACAACAGTTTGCATATGTGCCTCCCACTTGTTAAGGAACCAAAAGTAATGGGACAATTGGCTTCTCAGCTGTTCCATGGCCAAGTGTGTGTTATTCCCTCATTATCCCAATTACAATGAGCAGATAAAAGGTCCAGATTTCATTTCAAGTGGGCTATTTGCATTTGGAATCTGTTGCTGTCAACTCTCAAGATGATATCCAAAGAGCTGTCACTATCAGTGAAGCAAGCCATCATTAGGCTGAAAAAAACAAAATAAACCCATCAGAGAGATAGCAAAAACATTAGGCGTGGCCAAAACAACTGTTTGGAACATTCTTAAAAAGAAAGAACGCATCGGTGAGCTCAGCAACACCAAAAGACCTGGAAGACCACGAAAAACAACTGTGGTGGATGACCGAAGAATTCTTTCTCTGGTGAAGAAAACACCCTTCACAACAGTTGGCCAGATCAAGAACACTCTCCAGGAGGAAGTGTATGTGTGTCGAAGTCAACAATCAAGAGAAGATTTCACCAGAGTGAATACAGAGGGTTCACCAGAAGATTAAAACCATTGGTGAGCCTCAAAAACAGGAAGGCCAGATTACAGTTTGCTAAACGACATCTAAAAAAGCCTTCACAGTTCTGGAAATCTTTCTATGGACAGATGAGACCAATATCAACTTGTATCAGAGTGATGGGAAGAGAAGAGTATGGAGAAGGAAAGGAACTGCTTATGATCCTAAGCATACCACCTCAGCAGTGAAGCATGGTGGTGGTAGTGTCATGGTGTGGGCATGTATAGCTGCCAATGAAGCTGGTTCTCTTATATTTATTGATGATGTGACTGCTGACAAAAGCAGCAGGATGAATTCTGAAGTGTTTCGGGCAATATTATCTGCTCATATTCAGCCAAATGCTTCAGAACTCATTGGACGGCACTTCACAGTGCAGATGGACAATGACCCAAAGCATACTTCAAAAGCAACCAAAGAGTTTTTTAAGGGAAAGAAGTGGAATGTTATTCAATGGCCAAGTCAATCACCTGACCTGAATCCGATTGAGCATGCATTTCACTTGCTGAATACAAAACTGAAGGGAAAATGCCCCAATAACAAGCAGGAACTGAAGACAGTTGCAGTAGAGGCCTGGCAGAGCATCACCAGGGATGAAACCCAGCGTCTGGTGATGTCTATGTGTTCCAGACTTCAGGCTGTAATTGACTGCAAAGAATTTGCAACCAAGTATTAAAAAGTGAAAGTTTGAGTTATGATTATTATTCTGTCCCATTACTTTTGGTTCCTTAACAAGTGGGAGGCACATATGCAAACTGTTATAATTCCTACACCGTTCACCTGATTTGGATGTAAATACCCTGTCTGAGGTAGAAGAGTCTGCAGTGATGCAGTATTAGTCTTGCCTCAAACAAAAATATAGGTCATTTGGAGCAAGAGGCAGGATTAAAGGAGAAAAAGTTTGCCCGGATATATGATAGGTGGAAATCATACATTAAAGACATTCGTAGAAAGATAAATCAAGAAAGTATAAAAGGGAACTTGTCATGCCCTGCTCTGACTATGTGCGGAGGTCGGCCAGAATAGCAGCACGTGTTTAGTGTTTTGTTTTGGAGTCGTGCTAGATCCTCCTCCCTTCAGGTGCACTGGGTGGGGTCATTGGTTTAAATCTCACTCATTCCCAGTGTTCTGTGTGGGTAATAGAAATCAGTCTGGCCTTGGAAGCAAGGAAGGAAGGATTGTCTGTTCCAGCTCAGATAAGATAAGTTTGGTTTCTGTTTTTGTTGTTTGCTGTCTAGGCTGTTTATGTGTCATCTGTCCCCTCCAGGTTCTGAGGGAGCAGGCTGCCCCTATTCCCCTTTCACCATCTCAGGGATTCTAGGGTATTTTCAGACCAGGCACGAGGACACATTATTCCTACCTTCAAGGTCTGAATGTGGGCTTAGCAGTGTAGGGAGAGAAGTCAGAAATTTGCTAGGAGGAGACCTTTGCCCAGCTTCTCGCCTAGAAGCTTGTTTGTTGGTTTATCTGTGTATCTGAGATCCCGTCCGCCGTGACATTATAACCCGCCAATACTTTGACTGTCATTGCTCAGCGGTTTTGTGATGGCGTCAATTGAAGCGTTAGTTGACCGCATGCAGGGGCTATCCGTAGAGGTTGCGGAGCTATGTAATTCGGTCACACTGTGTCAGAATGCTCTGGCATCAGGTGCAGGTCAAATTTGTGGGGAGCCTAAAGTCGTTCTTCTTGATAGATTTGCAGGGGGTACGGATGACTTTATCCGTTTTAGAGAGTCATGCAAATTGTATTTTCGGCTGCGTCCATCGTCGTCAGGTGATAAAAGTCAGAGGATAGGTATAATCATTTCTCTGCTTAAAGGGGACGCGGAATCCTGGGCCTTTTCTCTGCCGCCCGGTTCTCGGGCCCTCCGGTCAGTGGAAGAATTTCTTAAGGCCCTGGGATTAATCTATGATGACCCAGATCGGGTCTCGATGGCGGAATCGAAATTACGTAATTTATTACAGGGTGAACATACTGCAGAGGCTTACTGTGTTGAGTTTAGGAGATGGGCTACTGAGTCAGAGTGGAATGATCCCGCGTTACATAGTCAGTTTTGTCAGGGGTTATCTGAGAGATTGAAAGATGCCCTTGCTTTTCATGAGTACCCAGATTCTTTGGAGAATGCAATGTTTTTGGCAGTACGGTTAGATAGTCATATTAGAGAAAGGTGTAGGGCTCCCTCCGCGCAAGGGATTCCTTCTGTGAGTGGTTTCGTCTCTACTGCTTCCCAGGGTGGTGTTACAGGTAACTCTGGGGTGGGGGAGGAACCCATGCACCTGGGTCAGGTTTCTTTCCGTTCTGGTAGTAGAGACTTTAGGAAATTGCACAAATTATGTTACTACTGTGGGAAAAGTGGTCATTTTATTTTTGCTTGTCCTTTTGTTAAACCGCATGTGGAAGAGAAAAAGAAAAAAAAACTTTCCTGACTTGGTAGCGTGAATGGTGTGGTGGAGCAGGCAGGTATGCAAGCTCCCTGTAATACCGTTTTTTTCCTTCCAGCTGTGGTGGCGCTAGACTCAAGAGAATTTTTTGTTGAAGTATTCCTTGACTGTGGTGCTGGGGTAAACCTTATTGACTTTCTTTTTCTTCAAAATCTGGGTCTAAGTACTTGCACTTTAGAAAGAGAGATTCCGGTTTTTGCAATTGATTCTTCCCCTCTTTCTCAAAGGAGTCTCACTCATGTTGCTCATGGTATTCACTTAAGGGTGGGTGATTCACATGTTGAGATTATGTCTTGTTTTGTCATGAAGGATTTGCCGGCTCCTATAGTTTTGGGGTTTACCATGGTTGACTAAACATAACCCAATTATAGATTGGCAAGCAAGACAAATCATTGGTTGGAGTGAGTTTTGTTCGGATAATTGTCTTGGCACATCTATCTCTGGTGTGTCCACTACGGCTTTACCTCAGTATCTCTCAGATTTTGCGGATGTCTTTTCGGAGGGTGGGGCTCAGGAATTTCCCCCTCATCGTGACTATGATTGTCCAATTAGTCTCATCCCAGGGGCTAAGTTGCCAAAGTCTCGGCTTTACAATCTTTCTCAACCCGAAAGAGAGGTCATGCGAAAGTATGTCGCCGAGAGTTTGGCAAAAGGTCATATTAGGCCATCTAAGTCTCCGGTGGCAGTAGGTTTGTTCTTTGTAAAAAAGAAGGATGGATCGCTGAGACCTTGTTTGGATTTCCGGGAATTGAACCGTATTACGGTGCGGGATCCATATCCCCTGCCTTTGATCTCTGACCTTTTTGATCAGATTGTTGGAGCCAAGGTGTTCTCCAAGTTGGATTTGAGAGGGGCCTACAATCTGATCAGAATCAAGGAGGGGGATGAGTGAAAAACGGCCTTCAATACGCACAAGGGTCATTTTGAGAATCTGGTTATGCCTTTTAGGTTGACAAACGCGCCAGCTGTATTTCAGCGATTCGTCAATGACATTTTCCATCATTTGGTGGGGAGGTTCATGGTGGTATACTTGGATGACATTTTAATTTACTCTCCTGATCTGAAGACCCATCAGGATCATGTGAGACAGGTTTTGACGATCCCGTTTTTGGGATATCTGCTTTCTGACTCTGGTTTTCGTATGGACCCCGAAAAGGTCCGGGCGGTTCTGGAATGGGACCGACCAGAGAATCAGAAAGCTTTGATGCGGTTTTTGGGGTTTACTAATTATTATAGAAAATTTATTTCAAACTATTCTACCATTGTAAGACCTCTCACTGATATGACTAAGAAGGGTGCCGACGTCTCTGTCTGGTCGGATGAGGCATTGCAGGCCTTTTCGGCTATTAAGGAGTGTTTTGCTTCTGCTCCCATTCTGGTGCAGCCCGATGTGTCTCAGCCATTCTACGGTGATCAATTGTCATGACCGGCGTCACACGAAGGGAGGGAAATAAGAAGGCCCTGTCCAAGGGAGAGGGAAAGGTGTTGACCCCTGACTCACATTGAGGCTGGCACCAGACTGCCCTGACGTCCCTAGACGGGTTCCTCACCCGTACGCCGATCACGTGCCTAAACCCTGGCTTTCCCTAAGATGAGCCCTACGTAGTGAAAAGGGCGGTGGGATCACTAGTCCGCACCACTGACACTAAAGGAAAACACCAAGGAGAGGACAGACAATACAGACAAACATATAATCCCAGGTGGGCTACAACAACAGACAACAAAAGCCCAACAGGGATCCGGAGGGTAACACTCTGGAACAACAACCAGGGATCACAGCTACTCAGCTCCAGTGGGTCAGTATAGAAGTCCAGGCAGGAAGCTCTATATCTGGCAACCAGAGAAGTGGGAGAGAGGAATATAAGGAGGTTGGGAGTGCTGGACAAGAAACAGCTGAGGAGAAGAAGCTACGGATCCCTGAGTGAGCCAAAAAGGGTTGCAAGGCAAACCCAGAAAGCTACCATAAAGAAACAGCACTATCTTAATACATAGAGCGCGCAGCCACCCGCTGCGACTTCCTGACCCCGGGTAAAACAGAGTCAGACGTGGCTCTTGACACCCTCGTGACAGTACCCCCCTTTCCACGAGGGGCCTCCGGACACTCAGGACTAGGTCTCTCAGGATGAGAGGCATGAAAAGCCCGAACTAACCTGTCGGCGTTTACCTCAGACGCTGGAACCCACATTCTTTCCTCGGGACCGTAACCCCTCCAATGCACCAGATATTGAAGAGAGCGGCGGACCCGACGAGAATCAACAATTTTGGATATTTGAAACTCTAGATTACCATCCACAATAACAGGAGGGGGTGGCAGCGGTGATGGTTCTAGAGGTGGAACATACTTTTTGAGTAACGACTTATGGTAACTCCAGGCGAAAAGCCACAGGGTTAATGATGGCTATTATTTTGTAAGGACCAATGAACCTAGGACCCAGCTTCCAAGAGGGAACCTTTAATTTAATATTCCTAGTAGACAACCACACATAGTCATTCACACCTAGGTCCGGACCTAGCAACCGTTTCTTATCAGCCATGCATTTATATTTACCTCCCATATTTTTCAAATTAGTTTGCACTTTCTGCCTCACAGATGAAAGATGACGAAAACCGTTCCTCTTCGGGAACCCCAGAAGACCCCCCCTCTTTGAAAGTACAGAATTGGGGATGAAAACCATATGCACCAAGAAATGGTGACTTGCCAGTGGATTCCTGACGGCGATTATTTATGGCAAACTCGGCTAACGGTAAATATGATGACCACACCTCTTGGTTTTCAGACACAAAACACCTTAGATATGTCTCAAGGTTTTGGTTGGTACGCTCAGTCTGTCCATTCGACTGAGGATGGAAAGCTGAGGAAAAGGACAAGTGTACCCCCAAACGGGAACAAAAAGCTTTCCAAAACTTAGAAATAAACTGGGTTCCCCGATCCGAAACAACATCGGAAGGGACCCCGTGAAGCTTCACGATTTCACAGATGAATACCTGAGCAAGAGTCTTAGCATTAGGTAGTGCGGGTAACGCAATGAAGTGTACCATCTTGCTAAACCTGTCTACTACTACCAAGATAACTGTTTTACCCGCAGACAAAGGTAAGTCAGTAATAAAATCCATTGACAGATGTGTCCATGGCCTATTAGGAATGACAAGTGGCAATAAAGACCCTGCAGGACGTGTATGAGAGACTTTCGCGCGCGCACAAGTAGAACAAGTAGACACAAAATCCATAACATCCTGACGCAACCTTGGCCACCAAAAACGACGAGACAATAGTTCCAAGGTTGCTTTACTACCCGGGTGCCCAGCAAGTGCCGAATTATGATGTTCCTTTAATAATTTGAGACGCAGGTTTAACGGTACAAACAATTTCTCTGAGCAGCAGTCCCCCTGGGCCTCTAACACCTTCCCCTCCAGAACAGAGTGTACCGCAGAGACAACCACTCCTCTTTGTAGAATGGGTACCGGATCACTCACATTACCCCCTCCAGGGAAACAACTAGATAATGCATCTGCGTTGGTATTTTTTGCCCCTGGACGATAGGTAATAACAAAGTTAAACCTGGTAAAAAAATAGCGACCACCTAGCTTGTCTAGGGGTGAGACGCTTAGCTGATTCGAGATACAGAAGGTTTTTGTGGTCTGTAATCACCGTGACGGGGTGGATTGCCCCCTCTAAAAAGTGACGCCACTCTTCAAACGCTAGTTTAATAGCTAATAGTTCCCTATTGCCAATATCATAGTTCTACTCCGCTGCAGATAGTTTTTTAGAAAAGAAAGCACAAGGACGCCATTTGCCAGGAGACGGACCCTGAGACAGTACAGCCCCCACTCCCACCTCTGATGCATATACTTCAACAATAAAAGGCTGGGAGACATCAGGTTGGATTAGTACAGGTGCCGAAGTAAACCTCTCTTTTAGAGAGGAAAAAGCAATTTTAGCGGCGTCAGACCATTTAGAAAAATCAGTCCCCTTCCTAGTCATGTCAGTAAGGGGTTTGACAATCACCGAATAATTTTTAATGAACTTTCTGTAGAAATTTGCGAAGCCCAAGAACCGTTGCAGTGCTTTGAGGTTCTCAGGAAGATCCCAATCTAAAATTGCCTGGACCTTCCTAGGATCCATACGGAAACCTGAGGCAGATAATAAATAACCTAGGAACTGTATTTCCTGAACGGCGAAGACACACTTTTAAATTTTCGCATATAATTTATTCGTCCGTAGGACCTGCAGTACCTGTCTGACATGCACCTCATGTGTTTTCAGATCAGACGAATAAATTAAAATATCATCTAGGTATATCACCACAAACCTGCCTATAAGATGACTAAAAATGTAATTAACAAAATGTTGGAAGACAGCAGGAGCATTGGTCAGGCCGAAAGGCATGACTAGATTTTCATAATGCCCCTCAGGGGTGTTAAAAGCTGTCTTCCACTCATCCCCTTCCTTGATACAAATCAGATTGTAGGCCCCCCTAAGATCAAGTTTGGAGAACCACCTAGCACCCGCAATCTGATTAAACAGGTCAGGAATGAGAGGAAGAGGGTAAGGGTCTCGGATGGTTATCCGGTTTAGTTCGTGGAAATCTAAGCAAGGACGCCGGCCCCCATCTTTCTTTTTAACGAAGAAAAACCCTTGCAGCCACGGGTGAAGAAGAGGGTCTGATGTGTCCCTTAGCCAAGCTCTCGGAGATATAATCTTGCATGGCTTGTCTCTCCGGACCCGAAAGATTATATAACCTGGTCTTGGGTAATTTTGCACCGGGAATCAGATTAACCGGGCAATCATAAGGACGGTGAGGTGGTAACTTCTGGCAACCCTTTTCAGAAAAAATGTCCTCAAAGTCCGAAACAAATTTAGGTAGAGCAGCTATGGAGGCGACTAAGCAATTGCTATTTAAACAATTTTCTCTGCAATGCTCACTCCACTCCAATATCTCCCTGGCCTGCCAATCCAACACTGGATTGTGCGCTATCAACCAGGGAAGACCCAATACCACAGGAGTGGGAAGCCCCTCCAGAACATAACATGAAAGACACTCGTTATGGTGGTCCCCTACCCGAAGGTGTAAGTTATGGACAATGTGAGTGACGTTTCTCTGAGACAGAGGAGCAGAATCAATAGCGAATATGGGAATATGTCTCTGTAGCGTACAGAGAGACAAACCCATAGTGTGGGCAAAATGGGCATCTATCAAATTTACTCCTGCTCCACTGTCTAGAAAGAAAGAAAGAAATAGTCTCCGTCTTAACACCAAAAACAACAACCGCTGGCAACACAAATTGAGATGTTCGTATGGAGGAAACGTATACCCCCCGGCTGAAATCCTCCACACAGCCTGGGGTTAGTAGTTCTGACGGTCTTTTGTTTTTGAGAAAGGAAGGACAGACATTAATGAAATGACCCCTCCCCCCACAGAAAAAACAAACCCCACGCCTACAGCGAGCCTCAGGAGGACGGACCTGAGGAGTAGTTCCTCCTAGCTGCATAGGCTCGTCTAGGTCCGTACAGACTAACTGCTGCTTGGGAGGGGTTACCAATTGCTCAGGATTTTTCAATCTGTCCCTCAGACGTCTATCTATTCTGATAGAAAGGGACATAACAGCATCAAGGGAAAAGGGAGTCTCATACAGCGCAAGCGCATCCTTAATCCTTTCGGATAACCCAGAGCAGAACTGACTCCTGAGAGCCGAGTCGTTCCACTGGGTATCCGTAGCCCACCTACGGAACTCTGAGCAATACTCGGCTGGCCGCTCTCCCTGTAGGAGTCTCCGTAATTTTGATTCAGCCAGAGCGACTCAGTCAGGGTCATCATATATGAGACCCAAAGCCCCAAAAAATTCATCCACTGACCGGAGAGCCTGGGAATCAGTGGGTAAAGAGAACGCCCAGGATTGCGGGGCCCCCTGAACCAGGGAAATAACAATCCCCACCCGCTGTTCTATATTACCAGCAGAGTAAGGGCGCAGCTTAAAATATAATTTACAGGCCTCACGGAACGTCACAAATCTGTCCCGTCCCCCAGAAAATCTGTCAGGAAGAACAACCTTGGTTACCCGTAGCAACCGCTGGGCTTGCGGTCTGTTGCAATTGCTGCTGTTGCTGGAGGACCGACGCCTTCAATCCTGCCACCTCCAAAGACAGGCCTTGAAGTTGCTTTGTAGAAGCAGTAATTGGATCCATACTGGATTCTAAATAGGCAGAAAAAGAAAAAAGTATTTGTTTTTCTTTTTCTTTCTACCTACACAAAATAAGGGCCAGATATAATGTCATGACCGGCGTCACACGAAGGGAGGGAAATAGGAAGGCCCTGTCCAAGGGAGAGGAAAAGGTGGTGACCCCTGACTCACATTGAGGCTGGCACCTGACTGCCCTGACGTCCCTAGACGGGTTCCTCACCCGTACGCCGATCACGTGCCTAAACCCTGGCTTTCCCTAAGATGAGCCCTACGTAGTGAAAAGGGCGGTGGGATCACTAGTCCGCACCACTGACACTAAAGGAAAACACCAAGGAGAGGACAGACAATACAGACAAACATATAATCCCAGGTGGGCTACAACAACAGACAACAAAAGCCCAACAGGGATCCGGAGGGTAACACTCTGGAACAACAAACAGGGATCACAGCTACTCAGCTCCAGTGGGTCAGTATAGAAGTCCAGGCAGGAAGCTCTATATCTGGCAACCAGAGAAGTGGGAGAGAGGAATATAAGGAGGTTGGGAGTGCTGGACAAGAAACAGCTGAGGAGAAGAAGCTACGGATCCCTGAGTCAGCCAAAAAGGGTTGCAAGGCAAACCCAGAAAGCTACCATAAAGAAACAGCACTATCTTAATACATAGAGTGCGCAGCCACCCGCTGCGACTTCCTGACCCCGGGTAAAACGGAGTCAGAATTGGCTCTTGACACCCTCGTGACATCAATCCAGTAGCGTTTCGACTGGATCTTCCGCAGACTTGGAGGATCCATGATGTGTTCCACAGGTCTTTACTGAAAAAATACGTGAAACCGGTGGAACCATTGCCATTGCCTCCTCCTCCTGTTCTGGTCGATGGAAATTTGGAGTTCGAGATCTCCAGGGTTCTCGACTCTAGAGTTCTTCGGGGTTCCCTTCAGTACCTGGTACACTGGAGGGGATACGGCCCTGAAGAGAGGATGTGGGTTCCGGCGCTGGATGTCAGTGCCAGCCGACTGGTGAGGGCTTTTCACAGATCCCATCCGGATAAGGTTGGTCCGGGGTGTCCGGAGGTCACCCGTAGAAGGGGGGGTACTGTCATGCCCTGCTCTGACTATGTGCGGAGGTCGGCCAGAATAGCAGCACGTGTTTAGTGTTTTGTTTTGGAGTCGTGCTAGATCCGCCTCCCTTTAGGTGCACTGGTGTGGGGTCATTGGTTTAAATCTCACTCATTCCCAGTGTTCTGTGCGGGTAATAGAAATCAGTCTGGCCTTGGAAGCAAGGAAGGAAAGATTGTCTGTTCCAGCTCAGATAAGATAAGTTTGGTTTCTGTTTTTGTTGTTTGCTGTCTAGGCTGTTTGTGTGTCGTCTGTCCCCTCCAGGTTCTGAGGGAGCAGACTTCCCCTATTCCCCTTTCACCATCTCAGGGATTCTAGGGTATTTTCAGACCAGGCACAAGGACACATTATTCCTACCTTCAAGGTCTGAATGTGGGCTTAGCAGTGTAGGGATAGAAGTCAGGGATTTGCTAGGAGGTGACCTTCCCCCAGCTTCTCGCCTAGAAACTTGTTTGTTGGTTTATCTGTGTATCTGAGATCCCGTCCGCCGTGACAGAACTTGAGTGATATGGTAGAGCATTTGGTGTGCTCTTTAAACCTACTGTTTCCATAGAACGGCGCCAGAGGAATTACAGAGTAATGGATAGTCTGGTTAGACTAAAAGTCAGAGATATCGGAATTCTTCTAATGCCACAGCGCAAAAGGCACTTCATAGTGCTGCGCCTGCCAAAAAGGGGATCTGCCAATTCCCCTTACAGGAGATCAATGGTAGTGAGGTATTGGCCCCTGGCCATCCGGTGTAGCAGTTTGTCCATCCTCGGCATAGGGTAGGCATCAGACACTGTCTTTTTGTTTAACCTCTGGTAGTCCGCGCAGAAGCGTACCAAGCGGCTGTCCGAAGACTCAATCACCCCCAGTTGGAGCATCTCGTTGATCCCCTTTCGCATGTTCTTCCGTACCGCCTCATAGATGCGGTTGGGGGTCTGCCGCAGTGGAGGTTGACCTGGTGTCTTTACTCGGTGAGTGGAGCCAGGTGAATTAGAGAAGATGGCTTGCTTCTCTCTTAACAGTTGTTGTACCTTAATACGCTCCTGTGGGCTCAACAGATCTCCTAGTTTGACCTCTATGTCACTAGACAAACTTCTGTCCCCCAGGAGATCTGGAAGGGGAAGGCTGTCAAACTCCTCAGATGTGGGTGCGCATATAGCAGTCACCTCCTTAGAGTGCTCCTGGTAGGGCTTCATCATGTTCACATGGAGCATGCGTCACCCCCCTGACCCTGCACATGGTCCGATTATATAGGTGGTGTCACATCTCTATTCCAACACTTTATAAGGGCCTTGCCAGGCAGCCTGTAGCCTATCATGTCGGCCCGGTTTTAAGACTAAAACTTTCTGCCCTACCTGAAAGCTACGGTCCCTGGCTCCCCGATCATTCCATGTATGCTGACGAGTCTGGGCCGCCTGAAGGTTTTCCCGTACCAACCTGGTTAATTCCTCCAGTCGGTCCCGGAACTCCAGCACATATGGTATGATGGGGGTACCCACTGTGCTATGGCCTCCCTCGCAATGTTCCTTGATAAGATCTAGGGGACCTTGCACCCACCTCCCAGATTACAACTCAAACGGGGCGAACCCTGTGGATTCCTGCGGCACCTCTCGGTATGCAAAGAGGAGATGGGACAGGAGTTGCTCCCAGTCCCGGTGGGTCTCGACAAAGGTTCAGAGCATCTGTTTCAGCGTTCCGTTAAATCTTTCGCATAGGCCATTGGTCTGGGGATGGTAGGGGGCACTAACTATTGGCTTAATGCCACAGAATTTCCAGAGGTGCTGGGTCACTTCCGTGGTGAACTGAGTACCCCAATTCAAGATTTTCTCCTTGGGTAACCCCA